>NC_059196.1:25749352-25859352 GCF_020615455.1 Coregonus clupeaformis | reverse complement strand
GAAGTATAATTACAAGCATTCCATAAGTGTCAAAGGCTTTTATTGACAATTACATTGAGTTTATGCAAAGAGTCAATATTTGCAGTGTTGACCCTTCTTTTTCAAGACCCTGGCATGCTGTCAATTAACTTCTGGGCCACATCCTGACTGATGGCAGCCCATTCTTGCATAATCAATGCTTGGAGTTTGTCAGAATTTGTGGGTTTTTGTTTGTCCACCCGCCTCTTGAGGATTGACCACAAGTTCTCGACGGGATTATGGTCTGGTGAGTTTCCTGGCCTTGGACCCAAAATGTCGATGTTTTGTTCCCCGAGCCACTTAGTTATCACTTTTGCCTTATGGCAAGGTGCACCATCATGCTGAAAAAGGCATTGTTCGTCACCAAACTGTTCTTGGATGGTTGGGAGAAGTTGCTCTCGGAGGATGTGTTGGTACCATTCTTTATTCATGGCTGTGTTCTTAATCAAAATTGTGAGTGAGCCCACTCTCTTGGTTGAGAAGCAACCCCACACATGAATGGTCTCAGGATGCTTTACTGTTGGCATGACACAGGACTGATGGTAGCGCTCACCTTGTCTTCTCCGGACAAGGTTTTTTCCGGATGCCCCAAACAATCGGAATGGGGATTCATCAGAGAAAATGACTTTACCCCAGTCCTCAGCAGTCCAATCCCTGTACCTTTTGCAGAATATCAGTCTGTCCCTGATGTTTTTCCTGGAGAGAAGTGGCTTCCTCGCTGCCCTTCTTGACACAAAATCATTATCTCTCTCTCTCTCTCTCTCTCTCTCTCTCTCTCTCTCTCTCTCTCTCTCTCTCTCTCTCTCTCTCTCTCTCTCTCTCTCTCCCCCCCTCTCTCTCTCACACCCCCATCTCTCCTTCTCTCTCTATCCTTCTCTCTCTCCTCTCTCTCCTCTCTCTCCTCTCTCTCTCTCTTGCTTTTCTCTCCTTCTCTCTCTCTCCTCTTTCTCTCCTCTCCTCTCTCTCAATTCAATTTCAATTTAAGGGGCTTTATTGGCATGGGAAACATATGTGTACATTGCCAAAGCAAGTTAAATAGATAATAAACAAAAATGAAATAAACTCTCTCTCTCTCTCTCGCTCTCTCTCTTTCTCTCTCTCTCTCTCCTCTATCTGTTTCTCTCTTTCTCTCTCTATGTGGGGGTAAGAATCGTCCCTCTGTCTGTGTGTTTTTGGAGGGTTGGTATTGCTCCAGCGGTAAGATGAGAGGGGTTCCCCTGGCAGCGCGAGGGGAAATGAGGCCCAACGAGCGCCGGCCGCTGGCACAGTTGGCGGAGGTGACACAGGCAGGGGGGCTTCCTCGTCTGTTTCTCCTCCTGTTTCACTCCATCCCTTCCTCCACCCCTCCTGCCACCCCACCACTCTCTCCATTCTCTCCATAGCCTGCCTCCTTCCCTCCTTGTCTTTTTCACCTCCTGCCTCCCTCCCTCCGTCCCTCCATCTCTCCCTCCATCCCAACCTTTATCTGATCTCCCTTCAGACCTCATTAGCTGGGTGTGAGGCCAGGCTAGACCCATCACCACCCCGGGGGTTTAACCCACCACCCCGCATAGTCAGGGAGAGAATGGTCTGTCTGTCATCGCAAGGGCCCCCCTCAGCAACCCGATGGCAACCTGAGAAGACCACTGATTGCTGCAAGATATATTATTATTTTGGGGGGCATTTTGTCTGTTGGATTGGCGCTGAGCTGAGAGACAAACTTGTGCGTTAATCAGTTTCCTCTGCAGCCAGAAAGGGTTCCTGTCTGAACCGTGCTTTGGCACCCGTCCGTCGGAGTGAACTCACAGGCCCTCTCACTCGACCTGGCCTTGAAAAGACATCACTGATACTGTCTGGCCTGCCATGTCTCATCCCTAGGCTCTGATTGGTGTGGTTTGATAGACAAAGCTCGCAGTGATGTTGAATAGGAAACGTAATAGCTAGCCTTAAATCTATCTGCTTCGTTGCACAGAGGATTTTCCAATGAGTATTTTTGGTTCAGGATGATTAGAAATGTCACTCATTCCACTGACTTGGAAGAGAGAAAAGGAGGAGACGAGAGGAGAAGAGAGGAGGAAACAGGAGAGGAGGAAAGGAGAGGAGAGGAGAAGGGAGAGGAGAAGAGAAGAGAGGAGTAGAGAGGAGAGGAGATGATAGTCTCAGTGACCTCCATGCCTGCCAACATAAAAACACACCATCTGTCGGACATTCTAAGGGAGAACTATACCGTTGAGATTCATTCATCAGATATTGATATTTCAAAGTGTGTTCCTCAGTATTAGTGTTTTCCCCAAAGCCACGGATGTAATGCAGTTAGGTATAGTGTCACAGTGGGCTCTGGACTGTAACCTGATGGTTGGATCAGGACCACAGAGCCAGGACCAGACCTGATGGTTGAACCAGACTGTAGTGCTAAGTGCCAGCCAGGCAATATGTGGTTCATTAGGGACAGCCCACCCTACCATATGGTCCTGGAAGGCTAAGATCAATCACTTCATCTCCGTTTTTCACATCTGATTTGATTCGGTAGAAGCTTCATGTTTCTCAGCAATCTGCAGATGCTTTTATTCAAAGCAATGTCTCTGTTTCTAAGTACTTGAACTTGGTGCTTCAACGTTTTTTTAACTCAAACCCACAGATTCTGTTTTCAATGTCTCGTTATTTCGCTGGGACAAAAGACCAGCCTCTCCCAGCTGGATTTAGTCTCCAGTTAACATTTACATTTCACTCTGTGACAAGAGTCACTGACTCAAAGCCACAAGAGGGGAGAACACAAGCCCCTTCACTGTAACGGGAATAAGGTGCCATTTGACGTAGACACTGTGTTGTATGGAAGCAGGCTTTTTGACTTCCAGCCTGCCTGACTCACTCTCTGTTGCACAGACAAAAACAGAAGTCTGGCTGCACCTGGAGTCTAGCAAACCAAAGCAATCTTGTCCAATGCAATGAATTGGAGGCTTTGAATAAGACACCAATCCATCATTTCCCCCAGTCATCCTGTCACTCTCTCTTCTCTTCTTTCTCTTCTCTCTGTACTGGAATGGGTTCAAACCCATTAGGCTTCATGTTTTACGTATATTCTGTTGTCCCCAGGATACAACCTGTGGGCTAACTGTATTGTCTACTGTAAGATTTACTTACCTAAGACTAGTGAAATGACCAATTTTAGGCTGGTATAATCAATTTTCCAACTGTAGTTTTTCTGAAGAGGGCTGGTGACAATCTAAATGTGTAGTCTGTTTTAATGTCAGTGTTCTCTAGTCTCCCTGTGAGGCTGGTTTGAGGCTGGGTTAGCCCCAGGCTAGCTGACACACACACACACACACAAACACACACACACACACACACACACACACACACACACACACACACACACACACACACACACACACACACACACACACACACACACACACACACACACAGGCTAGCTGACTCCGTTTTTGGTCCCCTTTCCCCTGGTAACCACTGTGCTGCTTTTTGGTGGTTTTCACAGTATTTACAGGGAAAGGACAAAATTGCAGGAAACTGGGATGTACTACTTCATATGTTCGCAAATGTAATACTTCCTTGAGCACTTTACTCCTGGGCCGAGCTTTGCGGTGTAGAGCAGGGGCATTGGAGTGAGCATAAACACTGAGGCACATCTGGACAGTGTGTGTGTGTGTGTGTTTGTGTGTGTATGTGTGAGTGTGTCTGTGTGCGTACATGTGTGTAGGTGTGTGTTCAGGTCCCAGTTCCAGCTCCACTAGAGACAGATGAGTGTGTTTTATGGTGCTCAGTCTGGCCAACGCTACAGGAAGAGGAAACGGTTGTGGTAAAATGTTTAATGTTCTATGGTTGTGAACAGAAGCATTAGACGCTAGACTAGATTGTTCATTAGTGGCTAACTGCCACACACACAGAGAGAGAGAAGAATGCAGAGAAGGGAATAGAAGCATGCGGACACAGAGGTGTAGTTTTGGATTCCTATTGTGTTGGACTTGCAAACTATGTGCAGTTGGATGTGCAGTTTGATTCTATATCATCTACATACACAGTACCATTCATAATATGGTCCTTGGGATGCTTGGTCTTTACCAGTTTTACACTGGTGGTCAAGTATAAAGGTCTTTACAGTGACTACCAGTTTACAGTGTTGGATGTTGGATACAGTCTGACTCTGCTTTTAGGCTGAGCCTTGTGAAGGCCAGGGTTGTGATGCCAGGGGTCTGCTGGAGTAGAGCGGTTTCCTGCTCACATCTGGAGGGGAAGGAGAGGAAGATGGTCTGATCCAGAGGCCTCGCTCAGGGGAGACCTACCTTAGAGCACACTCATTCTACTTTTATCTGTCTCTTTGTCTCCAGGAGGGAAATTTTCATTAGACAGAACAGTTTGTCTGCCTGCCAGTCTGTCTGTCTGTCTGTCTGTCTGTCTGTCTGTCTGTCTGTCTGTCTGTCTGTCTGTCTGTCTGTCTGTCTGTCTGTCTGTCTGTCTGTCTGTCTGTTTGTTTGTCTGTCTGTCTGCCAGTCTGTCTGCCAGTCTGTCTGTCTGTCTGTCTGCACCAGAGTTCTCATTGGGCCTGAAAATTTGAACTCGGTCCGACTCAAGCCTGGTGAGCTGAAGCCTGAGCCCAGGCTTGGTCCGACACCACAGAAATGAAATGAGCCCGAAAAAAAGCCCGATTTCTAGAAAGTATATTGATTTAAACTGGTGTTGAGAACAATGTGGCGGAGGCAGGCGGCAGTTGAGTAAGGAGACGATGAAACAGCCATTGGGCATAGAAAAAGCACAGAGAGGAAAACTCACCTTAGTTATGATCGACTGAATGCCCCAAATATTGGAATAAAGTAGACTAATGCAATTGAAGGCATCAAATTGTTGCTTATACTGAAACTCCCAAAGTCATATACAACCGTTATAAGCTACATATTTAAAGCAATAGTCGTGTGTGGTCACCTAGATGATCATTTCAGCACCGTTTTGATTGGGACAGCGCTATTGCTCTGCTTTAGGACTAGTCTTGACAGATTTTAGTTTTCACTGAATCTCCTTTTGGATATTTGGGTACAGGCTGGGAAATGTTAGCTAAGTTGAGGTGAGTGCTAATGATCATCTTTATTCTAGTTTGCTCATATATTAGCTGATCAGAACATTTTTCTCCATGTTATGTGGCTTAACAAGTGGCTTTTGCTCTTCACTCGTGTATTAGCCTGTCCTACTCCTGACTAAAAGCCTGTGACTTGTCTGATAATCAATTAAATGGATTTTGTTTCACTGAATCTCTGTGTGTATATTTGGTTAATTGATCTGATACTGAGATTAACTTCCTGTCGTTTTCTTGTGGATCATCATTCTCCCGAGTGCACTTCAGCCTATTCATATCGCAATTTGAAACATTTCAATCATCAAAATATTCATGGCCACACATTTCTCTGGCCCAGCCAATATTGAAATCCTGGCGCCACTAGTGTCTGCAGCTGCTGCGATGTAGAGAGCCGTAGTAGGCTAAAAGGGTTTTCTTGACACAGCACGGCAAGCTTGAAACCCGTCAGGTCCGAATTAATTCACAGAATTTGAGTTTGAATTTTAGTCTGCACTGCTGCAGAGTCTGTAGAAAGGTGTGAACCGATGCTGTGAAAGAGAAAAGAAGAGAGGAGAAGAGAAGGGACAAAGAAATCAGAGAGGTGTCCCCAGAGGGACAGCTAGCCGCTGGCAGCCGGGACAGAATCTCAGAGTCAGCGGCTGGATCCAGCTGTGGAACCTTCCTCCTCCGTCTGCTCTGTTTCTCCTCCGTCTCTCCTCTGTTTCTCCTCTCCTCTGTGTTGGGTGAAGGAATGGAGAGAGGGAGGAAGGAAGGGAGGAAGGGAAGGGTCCCCTTTATTCCTCCCTCCCTCTCCCTCCCTCTCTCCCCCCTCTTTCTCTCTGCTCTCTTCTCTTCCCTTTCCACTTAACTTTCCTTTTTATCTCTTCCGCATTTCCTTTTCCCACACCGTATAGTGTCCCCTCCATCCCTCCTCTCTGCGATCGTATTACAGGGTTCCACTTCAGAAGTGTATCTCCAGGGTGGTGAGCTGTGGAGGGGAGCAGGTGAGAGGGCCATCTGCTGGCCCAGGATACTGAGCCCTGGCTGGGGGAGAGGTCAGCACACCTCCCCCTGGGCCCCAGCCAGCCCTGGAGGTGAACTAACCAATTAAGAGTCCCGGCGTTGGGGATGGGGTGTAAATGACCACAGAGTGAGGTCAGACTGCAGGTGAATATCAGGAAACTTTCCCACAGTGTCGTGTTCTGGCTTTACAGACAGAGACTCTTGTGTTTGACCTTGATGAAAAGATAGGGGTGGTTGACTGTGCTCAATGTCGTCCTCCCCCTCCTGCTCCTCCTCCTTGTCCTCCTCCTCCTCTGAGATGCTGGGACAGGGAGAGACTGGCATGGCTAAGGACTGCATGCCAAGCCTTCTGTTCTAATAGCCAGTTGTAGTCCTCTAGCACATGTGTCAGGCAGTTGGCAGTGGCGACTGGGGGTGAGGAAGCCTTGTCTGCTCAGGATATCCATCCCCTCCTCCCTAAAGCAAATATGTGTTAAAGCATCCCTCCCTCCCTCCATCCAGACTGAGAGACTGAGAGACTGAGACTCTAGTGATCAGTCTGCTGCACCACTGTTGCATGGTGGTCCACTCATCTCACTGTCAACCCACTATCTTCCTAAAACCCAATCATATACCCACTAGGCTCCACCATCCGTCATAATGTTGGGAAACAACTAACTTTATCCTCCTTTATCTTCCCGCTAAGCATTGTGTTTCCACTGCAGATTATAGTTGAGCCTCAGAGTTGTAGAGTATTTATCTGTCTGGTTGGAGACCCAATTCCTTGTGTGTCTTCAGATGAGATTGAAAGATCTCTACAGTCTAATGATCATGGGTGCTGCTGCTTCATCACATGCTTCATCCATAGAATTAGAATGAACTTGGTCCGGTGCTGTCGAGCTGATACTGCTGACAGTGTAGGTGTCACTGCTGTTCCTTTAAACTGTTGAAAGGATAAATGTGTGTTGACGTTGTTGTGAAGAGCATCGAATACAGTGGAGCTGTAGCTGTAGGTAGAGATTGTGTCCCAAATAGCACCCTATTCCCTATATAGTGCCCTATGGGCCCTGGCAAAAGTAGTGCACTATATAGGTAATAGGATGCCAATTGGGACGGAGTTAAGAGAGTGAGTGGGAGCAGAGAGCATAGCAGAGTTGTTGGAGCTGGATTATAACTGCTGTAATTACGGCTGGTCGGTGCACGGTGTAGCAGGGCCCTGGATTCTGTCTCGCTGTGTGATGTGGTATCAGAGAGGGGAACAAAGAGTGAGTGGGGGAGGAAGAGAGAGAGAGAGGGATGAAGGGGAGGGGAGGAAATGCAGTAATCGCTGCCCTAGATGTAGTTTCAGATTGCCTCTCTAGTGGAGTGCACCTGTGGGATCTGAGGCGTCAGCCAAGAGGGAGGGAGGGAGGGAGGGATGGAGGGATGGAGGGATGGAGGGAGGGAGGGATCAGGGGGCAAATGTACAGCTCCTGGTGCCCCAATCGTGCATCAAGGAAAATGTTCCTGTACTGTGCTGCTGCTTCACTGCCATGAGCCCTGTTTCTCTCCTGTCCTCCACCAGGGAAGGACCACTTTAGGTCTTATCTTGGAATGTGAGAGGAAACCAGTGACCTCACGTTCCCTTGTTTTTCCTGAGAGCAATCTGTCCAGGGGCTCTCTTTAAGGGCTGGTGTGTGTGTGTGTGTGTGCGTGTATGTGTCTGTTTGCGTGCGTGCGTGTCACAGGAGGTTGGTGGCACCTTAATTGGGGAGAATGGGCTCGTGGTAATGACTGGAGTGGAATCAGTGGGAATGGTATCAAATACATCAAACACATGGTTTCCAGGTGTTTGATGCCATTCCATTTGCGCAGTTCCAGCCATTATGATGAGCCGTTCTCCCCTCAGCAGCCTCCACTGGTGTGTGTGTGTGTGTGTGTGCAGCAAGCCTCATAGGATGTATCAAAACTAATTCATGGTCCAGCGCCTAGATCAGAGGCGTTCCTCATTGAGCTGCTGTCCTGCTAGCCTTCCTCCGTGTGTGTGTGTTTGTGTGTATTTGTCGGTCCGTCTGCATGTCGGCTTCAACAAAGCCCCATTCACCACAGATCTGACAGGCCCAACACGAGGCAGTAGCAGAGATGATGGAGAAACAAGAGATCCCGGAGAGTTGTTAAGAAGCCAGTGCCTGCAGTAATATCATAGAAAGTGTAATATTATCTGGGAGGAGAGGAGAGGTCTCCAGACATCTGGTTCTGGCCTGCCTGCACTCCAAACTGGCTAACTCTGACTGTCCGTGTCCCAAATGGCACCCTATTCCCTTGGGCCCTGGCCAAACGTAGTGCGCTATAAAGGGAATAGGGTGCCATTTGGGACACAGGCTGTCTGTCTTTCAGGGTGAGGAGTGGAGGGCTGGAGGAGAGTGCAGATGAAAAGTGGTATAATGTATTCTCATCATCGCCCCTCAGATGGAATTACAGCAGTCTTTAAATCCTAGTAAAACACTTGCACACACACAGACATAGATCTGTCATCCTGCTGTAGCATCTGTTCTTTGAACCAGCGTTATATTGGATGGATCTGTGCTTCTTTACAGCCCAGCCACCTTTACAGTTCAATCATCTAGCTCCTCACCGGTCCGATGGCTAGCCCCGTCACAACACTACTGGGCATACCTTCCACAGGACGTTGTCTCTCTGTGAGTGTGTGTGTGTGAGTGTGAGTGTGAGTGTGTATGTGCGTATGTGAGTGAAAATGTGAGTGAGGGAAAGGGAAAAGATTGGCTGTGGATAATGACGTGTTATCTCATTCAACAGGACTCTTTGTGTGTGTGTGTGTGTGTGTGTGTGTGTGTGTGTGTGTGTGTGTGTGTGTGTGTGTGTGTGTGTGTGTGTGTGTGTGTGTGTAGATATGAATGAGCCCAGCCAGGTCCCTTTGTGTCTGATGTTCAGACATGGACTCTGATTGCCAATTTCCACTATCAACTCAACTACCGGCTCTTAGAGTCTGATTGGGCCTGAGTGCAGAGCGCATACCGTGTGTGTGTGTGTGTGTGTCTGTGTGTGTGTATGTGTGTGTGTGTGTGTGTGTGTGTGTGTGTGTGTGTGTGTGTGTGTGTGTGTGTGTGTGTGTGTGTGTGTGTGTGTGTGTGTGTGTGTGTGTGTGTGTGTGTGTGTGTGGATACCATGAGTAATAGATAACATGATTTCCCCTTAGTTTGTTTGAAGTCAGGGCACAGCGGAGAACCATTGGCTCTTTTAATAAGAAATGCCCTTGACAGACATGCCAGCATTGTTCGAAACAGGACACGTTTGCTCTCTCACAGGCTGTAGTAACAGTGCACTGAATGATTGGTTGGCTTTACAGACGTCTGAGTAAAAACTGCCCTGATTAGACAGACGTGCCAGCATTGTTGAACCAGGACACATGCCATTACATCATCCTCCCAGTCTAGCTCAGATGTCCAATAACACTTAAAGATGATCTTTGGCAATATCAGTATAGATTCTAGTGGGTAAACAGTGATTGCAGGTGAGGTGTGTAGCAAAGAGAATGTGTGATGAGACAGCTGAAGAGATACTGTATATAAGATGTAACACTGCAGGTTACTTGTTATTCACAGCAGCAGATAATTGTCTCAGGCTGGAAAGCTGAGTTTTATTGTGATGTTGCAGGAGCCAGCTGTGCCAGCTAGGATGAGTCAACGTGGGTTAAATCATTGTCAGCTCCAATCTCTCATTCTCTCTGTCTCTGTGTGTGACTCCAGTCTCAGTCTACTCCCTGCTTCTGTCAGCTTCCCTATCACAGCCAGTATTATCTTCATTTTATAGACCTTTCTTTCTTCATTTGACTTCAACTGTTCTAGTCTTATTCTCCTAATTGGTCTACTAATGTGTCTATGTATTTGTTATTCTCTGAAACTATTTAAGATGTGAATAGTCTTTGAATTACTATGTTATCTCTTGTTCTTGTAGAAATCATCAAGCCTCATTTGGTAAAGTCAATTGAGGTTTGGTTTAGGAGCGTCTCACTTTGTATTAGCTAGATTTATAACTGAGAGGCTTCTCTCTCTCTCTCTCTCTCTCTCTCTCTCTCTCTCTCTCTCTCTCTCTCTCTCTCTCTCTCTCTCTCTCTCTCTCTCTCTCTCTCTCTCTCTCTCTCTCTCTCTCTCTCTCTCTCTCTCTCTCTCTCTCTCTCTCTCTCTCTCTCTCTCTCTCTCTCTCTCTCTCTCGCTGTCTCTCTCTCGCGCCCCTGAGGGAACACCCACTTCCTCCACACATTTCACATTCTGGCTTCAGTCGGTCACCTTGCTTCAACCGCATGTGACCTAAAGAACTCAAACGCGAAAAAAATGATGCAAATACAACCAACTCCCCTTCCCTCCTCTTCTCTCAGTAGGAATGCTATCAATCTAAGGAACTCTGCTGCTGTAGTGTTTACTTTGCCTTTCACTATACCCACACACTATATGCTGTGTCCAGTCTGAGATCATTTCTATGTGTATTAGTTCACAATACTGTTGTATATAAGAGATAAGGTATATAAACTCAGCAAAAAAAGAAACGTCCTCTCACTGTCAACTGCGTTTATTTTCAGCAAACTTAACGTGTAAATATTGGTATGAACATAACAAGATTCAACAACTGAGACATAACCTGAACAACTTCCAAAGACATGTGACTAACAGAAATTGAATAATGTGTCCCTGAACCAAGGGGGTGGGGGGTCAAAATCAAAAGTAACAGTCAGTATCTGGTGTGGCCACCAGCTGCATTAAGTACTGTAGTGCATCTCCTCCTCATGGACTGCACCAGATTTGCCAGTTCTTGCTGTGAGATGTTACCCCACTCTTCCAACAAGGCACCTGCAAGTTCCCAGACATTTCTGGGGGGAATGGCCCTAGCCCTCACCCTCCGATCCAACAGGTCCCAGACGTGCTCAAATGGGATTGAGATCCGGGCTCTTCGCTGGCCATGGTAGAACACTGACATTCCTGTCTTGCAGAACGAGCAGTATGGCTGGTGACATTGTCATGCTGGAGGGTCATGTCAGGATGAGCCTGCAGGAAGGGTACCACATGAGGGAGGAGGATGTCTTCCCTGTAACGCACAGCGTTGAGATTGCCTGCAATGACAACAAGCTCAGTGCGATGATGCTGTGACACACTGCCCCAGACCATGACGGACCCTCCACCTCCAAATCGATCCCGCTCCAGAGTACAGGCCTCGGTGTAGCGCTCATTCCTTTGACGATAAACGTGAATCCGACCATCACCCCTGGTGAGACAAAACCACAACTTGTCAGTGAAGAGCTTTTTTTGCCAGTCCTGTCTGGTCCAGCGACGGTGGGTTTGTGCCCATAGGCGACATTGTTGCCGATGATGTCTGGTGAGAACCTGCCTTACAACAGGCCTACAAGCCCTCAGTCCAGCCTCTCTCAGCCTATTGCGGACAGTCTTTGCACTGATGGAGGGGATTGTGCGTTCCTGGTGTAACTCGGGCAGTTGTTGTTGCCATCCTGTACCTGTCCTGCAGGTGTGATGTTCGGATGTACCGATCCTGTGCAGGTATTGTTACATGTGGTCTGCCACTGCGAGGACAATCAGCTGTCCGTCCTGTCTCCCTGTAGTGCTGTCTTAGGCGTCTCACAGTACAGACATTGCAATTTATTGCCCTGGCCACATCTGCAGTCCTCATGCTTCCTTGCAGCATGCCGAAGGCACGTTCACGCAGATGAGCAGGGACCCTGGGCATCTTTCTTTTGGTGTTTTTCAGAGTCAGTAGAAAGGCCTCTTTAGTGTCCTAAGTTTTCATAACTGTGACCTTAATTGCCTACTGTCTGTAAGCAGTTAGTGTCTTAACAACCGTTCCACAGGTGCATGTTCATTAATTGTTTATGGTTAATTGAACAAGCATGGGAAACAGTGTTTAAACCCTTTACAATGAAGATCTATGAAGTTATTTGGATTTTTACAAATTATCTTTGAAAGACAGGGACCTGAAAAAGGGACGTTTCTTTTTTTGCTGGGTTTATGTGTGTGTTAGTTCTAAGCAGTGTGTAGTGAGCAGCATAGTGAGATAGTGTCTGGATGGTACAGTGGTCTGATAGGACTTATTCTGAGGTACAGGGGGATGTAAGAAGGGATATAGGGGGGTATAGGGAGGATGTAGGTGTGGGATAGCTGCCTGTGTTTCTAGACGGAAGTGTTTTCTGTGCTGATAGCATTCTCCCTGGTGGAGAATGGAGGGTAAATGGAATCTAATCGTGCTGGCAGACACTTCATTAGGGCAGCCCTGATCAGTTATCAGGGCCCCAGAGAGAAGGGTAACAGGGTTAGCTAGGGCTGTGTTTCAAACAACACCCTATTCCCTATACTTTTGACCAGAGCCTTGGTCAAAATTAGTGCACTATATAGGGAATAGGCTGCCGTTTGGGACACAGACAGGGTTAGCAGGGTGAGCTGAGCCAGGGGTAGTCCCTACTGCCCAGAGCTACTGCCAGACACAAAGCAGAGACACACCCCAGAGGGAGGATTGGAGAGAATGAAAGAGGGAAAGAGAGAGAGGGCGACAGAGGGAGGAGAGAGATGCTGGACTACCCTCTATGTAATAATAATAATAATATGCCATTTAGCAGACACTTTTATCCAAAAGCGACTTACAGTCATGTGCGCCTACATTTTTACGTATGGGTGGTCCCAGGGATCGAACCCACTACCCTGGCGTTACAAGCGCCATGCTCTACCAATTGAGCTACAGAGGACCACAATACTACATTTACATTTACATTTTAGTCATTTAGCAGACGCTCTTATCCAGAGCGACTTACAGTTAGTGAGTGCATACATTTAATTCTTTATACTGGCCCCCCGTGGGAAACGAACCCACAACCCTGGCGTTGCAAACGCCATGCTCTACCAACTGAGCTACATCCCTGCCGGCCATTCCCTCCCCTACCCTGGACGACGCTGGGCAAATTGTGCGCCGCCCCATGGGTACCACTGACAGTGTTTGTGTTTGTGTGTGTGTCTGTTTCACCCCCACATACCTCCTCTAAGCTCACTACTCAACAGTGATAGAGTATACAACATTCAGCAGATAGCTCCGTTTATAAATACTCTGTTTACACATACATCTGAATAAATGTGCCTTCTCTTGCACCAAACAGAGTTGTATATAAAGTCTTCTGATCCTACAGAGAGAAATATTGACACACAGAGCCCTGAGGGACGTAGCCTGCTGGGCTAACACTTCACCGCTATCTACACTGAGAAACACACATTCTGCTGCCATGCCGAGCCGCCTTACCCTTCAAATCCACAGGGTTCTTGTTTATCCCTCGTTTTTTCCTTCCTTCCTTCCACCTTCCTCCCTCGTTTCCCCAGTTACCATGGAAACCACCACTTCAACTTCAACTTCATCCAGCTTTTCTCTTTCACACCATGAGGTATAACCCCCCCTTCCCACTCCCCTCTCTCCCTCCATCTATCTCTTTCTCCTGCTCTCCATCTCCCTCTCACTTTCTCTCTATTTGTCTCAATCACTTTCCAGTCACTTTCCAGTTCAATCACTTCATCCACTCATCTCCAGTGTGCCAGCCACTCATCCCACCTTCCTGTTCTCTCTCTCTCGCTCTCTCTCTCTCTCTCTCTCTCTCTCTCTCTCCCTCTCTCTCTCTCTCTCTCTCTCTCTCTCTCTCTCTTGCTCTCTCTCTCTCTCTGTCTCTCTCTCTTGCTCTCTCTCGCTCTCTCTCTCTCTTGCTCTCTCTCGCTCTCTCTCTCTCTCTCTCTCTCTCTCTCTCTCTCTCTCTCTCTCTCTCTCTCTCTCTCTCTCTCTCTCTCTCTCTCTCTCTCTCTCTCTCTCTCTCTCTCTCTCTCTCTCTCTCTCTCTCTATCTCTCCTTTCCCAGTTTCCATCCAGAATCTTCCCAACTCCTTTTTCTCTTTTGTTCTGTGGCCCAACGCTGGTCTCTCACCATGACCAGCAGAGTGTGTGATGATGAATGACTCTCTGTCATTTGATACACGGCAAACATACAGCTCTGGAAAAAATTAAGAGACCACTGCAAACATTTTTAAATCAGCATCTCTACATGTATGACAGCCATTCCATTCCAGTGTCTGTTGAATTCCAACACAGGCACACCTCATTCTACTGAATTAGGTACTGATTAGGTGATCACATGAACCAAATCTTATTTAACGAGGAAAAGTATAAAATCCACTGCTGTGGTCATCACTATCCTCTTGCAATGGGACCAGCTGGATGGCAAAAACAGTGCTAATAGTACCTCAAAAGTAATATTAATCAAAAAATAACTATTGACCATGCCAAAAGAGATGAAAAGGAACGTTTTGAGTGAGGAAAAAAAGGGTTAAATTCTGGCTTTACTGGCAGAGGGATACAGTGAGCGTCAGGTTGCTTCCATCCTTAAAATGTCAAAGACGGCGGTTCATAAGAACAAGGTCAAGCAGCAGACATTGGGGCAAAACGACTCTCTATTGACCGGGATGACCGCCAACTCATTCGAATTTCACTCAACAACCATAGGATGACATCAAGTGACCTACAAAAAGAATGGCAAACGGCAGCTGGGGTGAAGTGCATGGCGAGGACGGTTTGAAACAGGCTCCTAGGGGCAGGGCTGAAGTCGTGCAAAGCTAGAAAAAAGCCCTTCATCAATGAGAAGCAAAGAAGAGCCAGGCTGAGGTTTGCAAAAGACCATTAGGATTGGGCCGTAGAGGACTGGAGTAAGGTCATCTTCTCTAATGAGTCCAATTTTCAGCTTTGCCCAACACGTGGTCATCTAATGGTTAGACGGAGACCTGGAGAGGCCTACAAGCCACAGTGTCTCGCACCCACTGTGAAATTTGGTGGAGGATCGGTGATGATCTGGGGGTGCTTCAGCAATGCTGGAATCGGGCAGATTTGTCTTTGTGAAGGACGCATGAATCAAGCCACGTACAAGGTTGTCCTGGAAGAAAACTTGCTTCCTTTTGCTCTGACATTGTTCCCCAACTCTGAGGATTGGTTTTTCCAGCAGGACAATGCGCCATGCCACACAGCCAGGTCAATCAAGGTGTGGATGGAGGACCACCAGATCAAGACCCTGTCATGGCCAGCCCAATATCCAGACCTGAACCCCATTGAAAACTTCTGGAATGTGATCAAGAGGAAGATGGATGGTCACAAGCCATCAAACAAAGCCGAGCTGCTTGAATTTTTGCGCCAGGAGTGGCATAAAGTCACCCAACATCAATGTGAAAGACTGGTGGAGAGCATGCCAAGACGCATAAAAGCTGTGATTGAAAATCAGGGTTATTCCACCAAATATTGATTTCTGAACTCTTCCTTAGTTAAAACATTAGTATTGTGTTGTTTAAAAATGAACATGAACTTATTTTCTTTGCATTATTCGAGGTCTGACAACACTGCATCTTTTTTGTTATTTTGACCGGTTGTCATTTTCTGCCAATAAATGCTCTAAATGACAATATTTTTGGGGGGGAATTTGGGAGAAATGTTGTCAGTAGTTTATAGAATAAAACAAAAATTTTAATTTCACCCAAACACATACCTATAAATAGTAAAACCAGAGAAACTTATATTTTTGCAGTGGTCTCTTAATTTTTTCCAGAGCTGTAGATGAATGGTCACGTTGAAAGCCTTCCTATCCCTGACAGCTGTACAGTAATTGTTAGGCTTTAAATCACACTGCAACCACTAGCTACAGGTCTACAATCTATAGTCCTGCTATATTCTTGTCCACCAGCTACAATCTAGCTTTCCTAAAGAAATACTTTCTGTCCATCACCACCCTCTCTCTGTCTTTGTCTTTACAAATCCATTTATTGGTTGTTTTCCTCTGAGTGGTCCAGTCCCATGGGAACAGTGGGGTACTTCCCCCATCCATTCAGAAAGAACGTACAGTATATGTATGTGTGTGTGTGTGTGTGTATGTGTGTGTGTGTGTGTGTGTGTGTGTGTGTGTGCCTGCATGTGTGCCTGCGTGTGATAAATAGGGGAGGAAACAACAGGGCATGGGGGTGACTTCACACTTAAACAGCCTGTTTAAAAGGTATTTACAGGCTAGCAGTGAGAGAGAGAGATTTTTATTTTTTAAAACTTTTTCCTTTAACTAGGCAAGTCAGTTAAGAACAAATTCTTATTTACAATGATGGCCTACACCGGCCAAACCCAGACGACGCTGGGCAAATTGTGCGCCGCCCTATGGGACTCCCAATCACAGCCGGTTGTGATACAGCCTGGAAATGAACCAGGGGGTCTGTAGTGACACCTCAAGCACTGAGATGCAGTGTCTTAGACCGCTGCGCCACTCGGGAGCCCAGAGATACAGAGAGAAGAGAGAGAGAACGAAAGAGAGAGGGAGAAAGAGAGGCACACAGTCCCCACAGTCCCTATATATATATATATATATATATATATATATATATGTGTACTGTATATATACAGTACCAGTCAAAAGTTTGGACACACTGTCACGATCGTCGTAATAACCGGACCAAGGCGCAGCGCGATATGCGTACATCTTTTAATGTGTACTTTAACAATAACAACCAAAACAACAAAACGATACGTGAAGTCCTAAGGTTAACAAAACACAAACCTCTCCGGAACAAGATCCCACAAAAGACAAGTGCACAACAGGCTGCCTAAGTATGGTCCCAATCAGAGACAACGAGCCACAGCTGTCTCTAATTGGGAACCACCCCGGCCAACATAGAAACACATAAACTAGAACAAGAACATAGAAAACGAAACATAGAACCTAACACCCAGAAACTAACACATAGAAACTAACACCCTGGCTCAACATATAAAAGTCCCCAGAGCCAGGGCGTGACAGTACCCCCCCCCCCAAAGGCGCGGACTGCGACCGCGCCAACTAAACCCAACAGGGGAGGGGCCGGGTGGGCATTCCGCCTCGGAGGCGGATCCGGCTCCGGGCATGACCACCACCCTCTAACTAACCCCCCGTAGCACCCCTGGTCTGGTCTGGCCCCGCTGGCTGGAGCTGGACTGGACATCGGTGGAGCGGATTGCTTAGGCTCCGGTGTGGAGCAGCTGACCGGTACCTGACCAGGCACCGGGTAAACAGGCACGGGCTGTGCCGGACTGACGACGCGCACCACAGGCTTGGTGCGGGGAGCAGGAAGGGCCGGACCGGGCTGTCGACGCGCACCACTGGCTTGGTGCGGGGAGCAGGAACGGGCCGGACCGGGCTGACGACGCGCACCACTGGCTTGGTGCGGGGTGCAGGAACAGGCCGGACCGGGCTGGCGACGCGCACCACTGGCCGTGCGGGGAGCAGGAACAGGCCGACCGGGCTGGCGACGCGCACCACTGGTTGGTGCGGGGAGCAGAACAGGCCGGACCGGGCTGGCGACGCGCAACACTGGCTTGGTGCGGGAGCAGGAACAGGCCGGACCGGGCTGGCGACGCGCACCACAGGCTTGGTGCGAGGGACAGGAACGGGCCGGGCCGGGCTGGCGACGCGCACCACTGGCTTGGTGCGGGGAGCAGGACAGGGCCGGACCGGGCTGGCGACGCGCACCACTGGTTTGGTGTGGGGAGCAGGAACGGGCCGAAACAGGCTGACGACGCGCACCACTGGCTTGGTGCGGGGAGCAGGTACAGGCCGGACCGGGCTGGCGACGCGCACCATTGGCTTGGTGCGAGGGGCAGGAACAGGCCGGGCCGGGCTGGCGACGAGCACCACAGGCTTGGTGCGGGAGCAGAACAGGCCGGGCCGGGCTGGCGACGCGCACCATTGGCTTGGTGCGAGGGGCAGGAACAGGCCGGGCCGGGCTGGTGACGCCGCACCACAGGCTTGGTGCGGGAGCAGGAACAGGCCGGGCGGGCTGGCGACGACGCACCATTGGCTTGGTGCGAGGGGCAGGAACAGGCCGGGCCGGGCTGGCGGCGCGCACCATTGGCTTGGTGCGAGGGGCAGGAACAGGCCGACCGGGCTGGCGACACGCACCATTGGCTTGGTGCGAGGAGAGGAACAGGCCGGGCCGGGCTGGCGACGCGCACCACAGTCTTGGTGCGAGGGACAGGAACAGGCCGGACCGGGCTGGCGACGCGCACCACAGGCTTGGTGCGAGGGACAGGAACAGGCCGGGCCGGGCTGGCGACGCGCACCACAGGCTTGGTGCGGGGAGAAGGAACAGGCCGGGCCGGGCCGGGCTGGCGACGCGCACCATTGGCTTGGTGCGAGGGGCAGGAACAGGCCGGGCCGGGCTGGCGACGACGCACCATTGAGCTTGGTGCGAGGGGGCAGGAACAGGCCGGGCCGGGCTGGCAACGCGCACCATTGGCTTGGTGCGAGGGGCAGGAACAGGTCGGGCCGGGCTGGCGACGCCGCACCACAGGCTTGGTGCGAGGGGCAGGAACAGGCCGGACCGAGCTGGCGGCCGCACCACAGGCTTGGTGCGAGGGTCAGGAACAGGCCGGGCCGGGCTGGCGACGCGCATCACAGGCTTGGTGCGAGGGACAGGAACAGGCCGGACCGTACTGGGAACACACACCACTGGCCTTGTGCTGGGATCAGGAACAGGCCGGACCGGACTGGTAACACACCTCAGTACCTCTCGCTGTGCCTCTACACTCTCCCTCCCTCTAGCGACCAATGGCCCCCATAACCTGGTGGCCTTCTCTCCTCGTCCACAAACTCGCCCTGTATCTGCCTCCAGCAGCCCCGTCGTCCATGCCGTGTGCCCCCCCCAAAAAAATTATTGGGGGTGCCTCTCGTCTGTCCGACGACGACACTGTTGGCGCCGTACCTCCTCTCTCGCCAGGGCTTTAACTTTAGCCCATGGCCCTTTACCCGCGAACATGTCCTCCCAGGACCACCATTGGCCCACCTGGGCCATCGCCAACCTCTCCAGCTCCTTACCCGGCGTTTGTTCCTGGAAACGCTGCTTGGTCCTGTTTTGGTGGGATCTTCCGTCACGATCGTCGTAATAACCGGACCAAGGCGCAGCGCGATATGCGTACATCTCTTTTAATAGTGTACTTAGCAACACGATACAAAATAACAAAACAACAAAACGATACGTGAAGTCCTAAGGTTAACAAAACACAAACCTCTCCGGAACAAGATCCCACAAAAGACAAGTGCACAACAGGCTGCCTAAGTATGGTTCCCAATCAGAGACAACGAGCCACAGCTGTCTCTAATTGGGAACCACCCCGGCCAACATAGAAACACATAAACTAGAACAAGAACATAGAAAACGAAACATAGAACCTAACACCCAGAAACTAATACATAGAAACTAACACCCTGGCTCAACATATAAAAGTCCCCAGAGCCAGGGCGTGACACACACCTACTCATTCAAGGGTTTTTCTTTATTTTTACTATTTTTTACATTGTAGAATAATAATGAAGACATCAAAACTATGAAATAACACATATGGAATCATGTCGTAAATAAAAAAGTATTAAACAAATCAAAGTAGGAGAGTGATGGAGTGCTGCATCAGATGACCTGGCCTCCACAATCCCCTCCACAACCCAATTGAGATGGTTTGGGATGAGTCGGACTGCAGAGTGAAGGAAAAGCAGCCAACAAGTGCTCAGCATATGTGGGACCTCCTTCAAGACTTTTGGAAAAGCATTATAGGTGAAGTTGGTGGAGAGAATGCCAAGAGTGTGCAAATCTGTCATCAAGGCAAAGGGTGGCTATTTGCAGAATCTCAAATATAAAATATATTTTGATTTGTTTAAAACTTTTCTGGTTACTACATGATTCCATATGTGTTATTTCATCGTTTTGATGTCCTAACTGTTATTCTACAATGTAGAAAATATTAAAAATAAAGACAAACCCTGGAATGAGTAGGTGTGTCCAGACTTTGGACTGGTACTGTATATACAGAGAGAGAGAGAGAGAGAGAGGGACAGGGACAGAGGCTGTGCAGCAGCTTGCATGCCAGTCAGTCAGTGTGTTGTGTTACCTGTGTATAGAGGAGGTGGTACAGAGCTGCAGGGTTTGCCTCTGATGTTTCTGCTCTGGATGCAGTAGGAGAGGGTTGTATGAGGATGGGGCCAATACACACAAACTGAAATGATTTCTGGTGTGGGGGCTAGCTAGAGACACAGCTTCCATCCAGGTTCAAAGGACGTCACACTGCTTGCTTAGCGAGAACCACTTCCTCCCGATTCAGCCCATAACTGGCGTGAACTCGGGACCTCTGCCGTGCCAATACACGTGACCGCCCTCCTGAAGCGTCTTACAAGTCGGCACCACGTGAAAAGTGAGCTATTCTTTGGCACAAATGGGGAAACGTCAAGTTGAGGAGTAGATTTCACACATCACCATGTGCTACATGTGCACCGTTTCTGACTGAGTGGAAATGGAAATGTCTTGCCGAGTAAAATCCCATCCACTGTGTGTGCGTGAGTCATATGGTCTTTCAGTTATAGTGGTTATTGGTCTTGGTCCTGTCCAGATGTCCTGAAGTGTTGCACAAGCAGCATTCTCCATAGAACCCTCTAATCTATAATCCCACCAGGCTACCAGGGCTCCATCAGGATTACCAAGTCTGGGTCCCAAATGGCACCTTATATAGTGCACTGCTTTTGACCAGGGCCCATCAGGCTGTGGTTAAAAGTAGTGCACTATATAAAGGATGGGTGCTGTTTTGGACACAGACCCTGTTCTGGTGAAATCAAATCAAATCCAATCCAATTTTATTTGCCAAATGCGCCGAATACAACAGGTGTACACCTTACAGTGAAATGCTTACTTACAAGGCTTTAACCAACAATGCAGTTTTAAGAAAATAAAAAAAGTGTTAAGTAAAAAATAGATAAGTAAAAAATAAAAACAGCAAATAATTAAAGAGCAGCAGTAAAATGCAAATAGTCTGGGTAGCCATTTGATTAGATGTTCAGGATTCTTATGGCTTGGGGGTAGAAGCTGTTAAGAAGCCTTTTGGACCTAGACTTGGCGCTGCAGTACCGCTTGCCGTGCGGTAGCAGAGAGAACAGTCTATGACTAGGGTGGCTGGAGTCTTGGTCAATTTTTAGGGCCTTTCTCTGACACCGCCTGGTATAGAGGTCCTGGATGGCAGGAAGCTTGGCCCTAGTGATGTACTGGGCCGTACGCACTACCCTCTGTAGTGCCTTGCGGTCGGTCGGAGGCCGAGCAGAGCAATACCAGGCGGTGATGCAACCAGTCAGGATGCTCTCGATGGTGCAGCTGTATAACTTTTTGAGGATCTGAGGACCCATGCCAAATATTTTCAGTCTCCTGAGGGGGAATAGGCTTTGTCCAGCCCTCTTCACAACTGTCTTGGTGTGTTTGGACCATGATAGTTTGTTGGTGATGTGGACACCAAGGAACTTTAAGCTCTCAACCTGTTCCACTACAGCCCCATTGATGAGAATGGGGACGTGCTCAGTCCTCTTTTTTTTACCTGCAGTCCATAATCATCTCCTTTGTCTTGATCACGTTGAAGGAGAGGTTGTTATCCTGGCACCACACGGCCAGGTCTCTGACCTCCTCCCTATAGGCTGTCTCATCGTTGTCGGTGATCAGGCCTACCACTGTTGTGTCGTCGGCAAACTTAATGATGGTGTTGGAGTCGTGCCTAGCCATGCAGTCATGGGTGAACAGGGAGTACAGGAGAGGACTGAGCACGCACCCCTGGTAGTCATTTAGGTAGGTTATGTTAGTGTTCTTGGGCACAGGGACTAAGGTGGTCTGCTTGAAACATGTTGGTATTACAGACTCAGTCAGGGACATGTTGAAAATGTCAGTGAAGCGGGTTGCCAGTTGGTCAGCGCATGCTCGGAGTACACGTCCTGGTAATTCGTCTGGCCCTGCGGCCTTGTGAATGTTGACCTGCTTAAAGGTCTTCCTCACATCGGCTACGGAGAGCATGATCACATAGTCATCCGGAACAGCTGATGCTCTCATGCATACTTCAGTGTTGCTTGCCTCGAAGCGAGCATAGAAGTGATTTAGCTCATCTGGTAGGTTTGTGTCACTGGGCAGTTCGCGGCTGTGCTTCCCTTTGTAGTCTGTAATAGTTTTCAAGCCCAGCCACATTCGATGAGCGTCGGAGCCGGTGTAGTACGAGTCAATCTTAGTCCTGCATTGACTCTTTGCCTGTTTGATGGTTCGTCGGAGGGCATAGCGGGATTTCTTATAAGCGTCCGGGTTAGAGTCCCACTCCTTGAAAGTGGCAGCTCTACCCTTTAGCTCAGTGTGGATGTTGCCTGTAATCCATGGCTTCTAGTTGGGGTATGTACGTACGGTCACTGTGGGGACGACGTCATCGATGCACTTATTGATGAAGCCAGTGACTGATGTGGTGTACTCCTCAATGCTATCGGAAGAATCGCGGAACATATTCCAGTCTGTGCTAGCAAAACAGTCCTGTAGCTTAGCATCTGCGTCATCTGACCACTTCCTTATTAACCGAATCACTGGTTCTTCCTGCTTTAGTTTTTGCTTATAAGCTGGAATCAGGAGGATAGAGTTATGGTCAGATTTTCCAAATGGAGGGCGAGGGAGAGTTTTGTACGCGTCTCTGTGTGTGGAGTAAAGGTGGTCTAGAGATTTTTTTCCTCTGGTTGCACATTTAAGAAGTAGAAGTTAGGTAGAACGGATTTAAGTTTCCCTGCATTAAAGTCCCCGGCCACTAGGAGCGTTGCCTCTGGATGAGCGTTTTCCTGTTTACTTATGGCGTTATACAGCTCATTGAGTGCAATCTTAGTGCCAGCGTCGGTTTGTGGTGGTAAATAGACAGCTACGAAAAATATAGAAGAAAACTCTCTTGGTAAATAGTGTGGTCTACAGCTTATCATGAGATACTCTATCTCAGGCGACTAAAACCTCGATACTTCCTTAGTATTAGATTTTATGCACCAGCTGTTGTTTACAAATATAAACCCCTTGTCTTACCGGAGTCAGCTGTTCAATCCTGCCGATGTAGCGTATATCCCGCCAGCTTTATGTTATCCATGTCATCATTCAGCCACGACTCGGTGAAACATAAGATATTACAGTTTTTAATGTCCCGTTGGTAGGATAACCTTGATCTTTGGTCGTCAAATTTATTTTCAAATGATTGAAGATTGGCTAATAGGATTGATGGAAGAGGCAGTTTACTCGCTCGCCGTTGGATCCTTACAAGGCATTCCGACCTATATCCACGATATCTTCGTCTCTTTCTCATGCGAATGACGCGGATTTGGGCCTTGTCGGTTGTCTGTAGAATATCCTTTGCGTCCGACTCGTTGAAGAAAAAATCTTTGTCCAATACGAGGTGAGTAATCGCTGTCCTGATATCCAGAAGCTCTTTTTGGTCATAAGAGACGGTGGCAGAAACATTATGTACAGAATAAATTACAAATAACGTGAAAAAACACACATAATAGTGCAATTGGTTAGAGGGCTGTAAAACGACAGCGATTCTACATGGGTTACCCTCCTCATTTAATGTTATACCTCGCCTGGGAGGGAGGTAGTAATTCTGTCCTCTAGGTGCCTTGGAAGGTTATGCTTTCACAATCACTTTAGAGTTAACACTTCAAAAGGGGCTGCACGCTCTCTGAGTTCTGCTACATAGGTTAGGAGTGTTGAGAGTCCCCTTCAGCTAATATATGCAGCATAACCCCACACAGAGCTAGAATTATAGCTCTGTGTCCCAAATGGCATCCTATTCCCTATTTAGTGCACTACTTTTGACCAGAACCCTATGGGCCATGGTCAAAAGTAGTGCACTACATAAGTAATAGGGTGCCATTTGGGACGTAGCCTAGCATTAAATGCCACATATGAGTAGCATTCAAGGGTCCAGTGAGCCGTAGAAGACTGTAAAGTCTGAGACTAGCTTCTAATTGTGTGGCATAACATTTTCCACTCTGAATGGCTTAGTATTTTTTACATGTTCCCAATTGTTTTCAATAGCCCTGCGACTCTCTTTCGTGATGACAGTTAACTAAGGCTGTGTCCCAAATGGCACCCTATTCCCTATATAGTGCATTACTTTTGACCAGAGCCTTATGGGAATATGGTGTAATTTGGGACTGACTGGCCTGCTGGAGCTTTGATATAAGTTGTGTTTTACTGCCGTGGCTCTTCAGCGTGAAGCAGAGTTAAAGCCCTGAGTTTTTTCACCGCCAGCCGTGTGTTCATCAGTCTGTGAAGTATTTCTCTGGTCTGTGTAATGAGCCTCGTTAAGGAAGAGACCTCTGGTGGTGTTGGCGGTGGCATTAGGGCTGCAGGGGGATCAGGCAGGTCTAGTGTGTGTGTGTGTGTGTATAGTGTCAGAGGGTCTCCCCCAGGCCTGGGTAGTATGGTGAAAATAATTAGCCGTCTGACGTCAGAGCTCTTCAACTGGAAAGAACGGTGTGGTGTGTGTGTGTGTGTTCAGACTGGCCTGGCTTGGTCTTGAGTTACAGTCGTTTCCACTCTGTGCTGCAGGCAGCCTGGAAGTCTGTCGTTAGAAGTGGGCAGGGTAGGACACCAGAGGAAATGTAATTCATGGCATCACTGTGTGTGTGTTTGTGTGTGTTTAGCATCACTTTGTGTGTGTAAGAGAGAGGATGACAGTGAGGAAATTGCAGCTCAAACTGCTCCAACTAATTCCAGCCTTTCAAATCCCATCCAGACTCACTGAAGAATACAGCAGTTCTTCCTATCTCAAATTGAACCCTATATCCTACATAGTTCATTACTTTTGATCAGGGCCCGTATGTCTCTGGACAAAAGTAGTGCAGTTTATAGGGAATAGGGTGCCATTTGGGACACATTACAGGTTTGTCTATCAACAGGATATGCTTTTCTTGTGCATATTGTAACAAAGAGGGAAAGTGCTTTTCCATTGGCCGGTGTCACAGCAAATTAAGCAAACATTTCCTAGTTGTAAATGCCATTCTCCTGAGAAAATTATTCAAATGTATTCAGAATCAGTCATTCAGGATGTCCTCCGAATGTGTGTGTGTGCCCTTCTCCAGAATACCTGGTGTCTCAACCTTATTGAGACACCGGGCTCATTTGGTTATAGTTGTCAGGGTAACCACGGGTGCTTGTGACTCTGCAATATGATACAATATTCTGGCCTGAAAAGAAAGATGATTATTATGACAGCCTTCTTATTTGTATGTCAATTACATCTTTCACTGTGAAATTATATAATTTACTTTTGACTTAAACCTTTTGCATGCAAGTCCCATTGCAATGTGTCAACCCATGGTTCGGTGCACTCTCAAGCCTTTTTGCATGAATAGTATCTCCATCCTAAGTCTTGCCACTTGAAGCTGTAACATGCGCCAGGAAGGTAGATAAAATTTGCTGTTTTTCAGGTATTCTTTTTCTCTGTCGATGTTGATGTGATGTGAGGTTCTTTATTCTGAACCAGTCTATTCTGATCCGATTTTGTTTCCAAGCTGTTTGGAGATGCCAGAGAGGCTGCCACGGTGTTTGTTAGTAAAATTGATTGGCTGCTATACTAGCCTGTTATGTTCTCTAGTAAAATGGCTAGGCTGCTATACTAGCTTGTTCTGTTCTCTTGTAGAATGGCTTGGCTGCTATACTAGCTTGTTTTGTTCTCTTGTAGAATGGCTTGGCTGCTATACTAGCTTGTTCTGTTCTCTAGTAGAATGGCTAGGCTGCTATACTAGCTTGTTCTGTTCTCTAGTAGAATGGCTTGGCTGCTATACTAGCTTGTTCTGTTCTCTAGTAGAATGGCTTGGCTGCTATACTAGCTTGTTCTGTTCTCTAGTAGAATGGCTTGGCTGCTATACTAGCTTGTTCTGTTCTCTAGTAGAATGGCTAGGCTGCTATACTAGCTTGTTCTGTTCTGTAGTAGAATGGCTAGGCTGCTATACTAGCTTGTTCTGTTCTCTAGTAGAATGGCTAGGCTGCTATACTAGCTTGTTCTGTTCTCTAGTAGAATGGCCTATGCCACCACTGTGGGTCTGTCTGTGGCTGCATCCCAATTGACACCTTATTCTCTATGGTCAAAAGTAGTGCACTACATAAGAAATAAAGTCCCATTTGGGATGCAACCAGTGTCTGTGGAGGCTGTGGAGGCTGTTGACGTGAGACAGGGTCTTTGTGATGGTAAACTACTTCCTGAAAGCTGAAAGCTGGGGACCCCCTGCTAGACAGCAAACAGATCCACATTGTAGCACATTGTACGTGGACTGACTCGACATGTGGGATTAGCTGGTTAAATACAGCAACCTTTTCCTTTCAAAGTAAAATGGTGACATTTAGAAAACACACATCAGAATACAGACAAAGCCTTTTCAAGTCAACACTCTGCTCAGTCTTCTTTCTTCTCCCAGAGCATACTTTACAACCTGTGAAGAAAACACAATCCTGCATGTTGATCAGGAACACTGTGAATACAGAGAGGTTTCTCCAAGGCATTTAGTATCACACTATTCCATATAGTATGCCATTTGGGATACACACACTAGCTCCATTTGATGAAGGAGTTTATTGAGTTGTTACTGTATAGGAAAGTCCATGGCCACAAGATGCAGAAGGCTTGAGATGAGTTAGAATGTATACACAGCACATCCACTCACTGTCAAGCCAGAGACACACATAAAGAGAGAGAGAGAGAGAGAGAGAGAGAAAGCCCTTGCTGTTTTAGCAAGTGTTGTTGCAAAATAAATACTGCTGAAAAGAAGGGGGAAAAGAAAGAGAGAGAGAGAGAGGGTTGGGATCCAAACCAGAAACCGAAGGCTGTGTTTTTTTTCTTCATTTTCCTCTGTCACGCAGAGGCTGAATCACTGCTGAGCGGCATGAAAAAGAAAGACAACAGGAGAGAGAGAGAGAGAGAGAGAGAGAGAGAGAGAGAGAGAGAGAGAGAGAGAGAGAGAGAGAGAGAGAGAGAGGAGCGTGACAGAGAGAGAGAGACGAGAGAGAGAGAGAGAGAGAGAGAGAGAGAGAGAGAGAGAGAGAGAGAGAGAGAGAGAGAGAGAGAGACAGAGAGAGAGAGAGAGAGAGACAGAGAGAGAGAGAGAGAGAGAGAGAGAGAGAGAGAGAGAGAGAGAGAGAGAGAGAGAGAGAGAGTGATTGGAATAAAAATAGTCAGGGAAGGGAGCTGGTGTCTGGATGATGCCGCCCACTAACTTAGACGGCGCCACACTCCCTGGCTCATCCCGGGTCTCCATAGGGAGGGGCCCCACCACACACACATCTGGCTGCAAATGCTGCTCTCTCTCTGGGTAGGGGGGGTCGCAAGGAGGGGGCCTATGGTGCCTCTGGAGACTGCTCTCTCTCCCTGGCTCTGGGGCCACTGGAGACTTAACATTGGCAAGTGACAAAGGTCGCGTCCCAAATGGCACCCTACCCTTATGGGTAAAAAGTAGTGCACTGAAGTGACAAACTCTGTGTGAGACTCTCACAGCTGGACCCACAGATAGAGCTGGGGAGAGAGTAGTTAGTAGTTAGTTAGTGTAGATGTGATAGGTAGAGTGTCTGCAAGCAGCAGAGCCAGTTCCATAGCCAGGTGGGTGTGATGAGGTGTCACGTGTTACTTACTGGAGGGTGAACAAGCTGGCCTGTTGCTGACTCATATGGCACCCTATTCCCTACTGACACAGTAGAATCACTTCTAACCTGGGGAGGCAGCACTTCTGAGAACTGGAGGGGGTCTTACATAAAGCACATAGCAGTGTGTGTGTGTGTCTGTGTGTGTGTGTGTGTGTGTGTGTGTATGTAGGACTGTAGGGTCCTCTTACATCAATCACAGTAGCGAGGGGCCGATGGAACAGACACACACTTGGCAGGACACCACTGAGCTCAGAGACACATATACACACACACACTTGGCAGGACACCACTGAGCTCAGAGACACATATACACACACATACACACCTGGCGGGACACCACTGAGCTCAGAGATGCATTCCTTTATAACACTGTCACTTCCTGTTTCAGTTCCCTGTAGGACTCACACTGAGAGAGAGCACAGGAAGGACACATCACCTCAGTTACGTCCCAAATGGCACCCTATTCCCTTTACAGTGCACCGGGCTCTGGTCAAAAGTAGTGCACTGTAAAGGGAATGGGGTGCCATTTGGGACGCTACCCTCATCTCACAGAGGTCTCAGAGAGCAATGCACCTGCCCACTAAAACAGACTAATTTACCCCATGAAAATACCTGCATAAAACATTGAATCCATTTAATTATAATTTTAAGCCATACCACAGTACTTATAGCCATAGTAAGTACCTTATACTGTCAATATGATTATCATACTATACAGCAGCCATGGTTTGAGATGAGCATTTGCTGCATACTGTATGAACCCAGCAGAGAGACTGTTAGGAAGTCAGCCTTGTAGATGCTGAAAGACAGGAGGAGGGAAGAAGAGAGGAAAAGACTGACCCCAACATGCTTCTTCATCTGGAGTGCATTTCAAGGGAAAATATTTTCATAACTGTTAGAATTTTTTTATTTTAAGTGGATTAAGGAGACTGTACTCATAAATCAATGTTTTTTTCATTCCTCAGCTCCAAAAAAATCTGGATCGCATTAGTTTTTTATGGACACTATTTCATTTCTCTGCATTTGTCATCTTGCTGTTGGAGCTAGGGGTGTATGCAGTTCTGTATGAGCACAGTCAGAGATGGGGGTTAGAGATTATTTTTTATTTCCCTCTGAAAAATGAGGCAAGCACATGCTGTATAATTAGATGGTGAAGAAACGGGACATATATTTTGCTAAACCACAGGGAATTTGCTGAAGAGTCTCAGTGCACAGTTCTTCTGTGTCAAAGCTTTGTAAACGGAGCTTACTCTTTGTAACCAAATGTCTGCTAGCTCACAGACTTACTTCTTGAATCTTTATGAATGCACTTTCAAATGTGCTCTAGTAACATTGACCTCTTTCCTTCTCTGCAAAAAAGAAAGGAAATGTTCAAGTTGGGAAAGTGAAACAACTTGTATGACATATTGGTTACATCCCAAATAACACCCTATTCCCTATATAGTGCCCTATTGGCCCTGGTAAAATATAGTGCACTATAAAGGGAAAAGGGTGCCATTTGGGATGCACAGATTGTAACCCAGGGAAGTCATATTCCCAGCTCCCCCATTCCAAAGTCCCAGTTCCTCCATTTCATTCATTAAAAACTCCAATATGGCTGTATGATGTTGCATTTACGTTCAAACTTAACCAGCCTCTAAAGAGTAATTTCTCTCTCTGCTGTCTGTCTCTTAATGGCTGGAACTGTTCAACTGTTCAACCACATAATTACGCTTTTTGGGCGACTAGGCAAAGAAGGCTCTTTGTCTCCGCTAACATTCTCACTAAATGTCTTACTTTCTGCATCCCAATTGGCACCCTGTTCCCTTTATAGTGCACTACTTTCAACCAAGGAATAGGGTGCCATTTGTGATGCATCCACTGTGTCATGACGCTCCACTCACGGCCGGAACATTAAGAACATTAAGAGTGATTGAGATAAATCATGAGATCATGTGATGTTCTTCATTCGGAGTGGTCCCTGATATCACTACTGCACTCAACTCCATTCCTCTCCATGGTGAGTAGAGAGTAGCAGCCTCATCCCAAAACACCCTGCTGCCAACGCTCTAACACCCCTCATCTGGTAACAATCTCCCTAGCTGCTTCAGCCACCCAAAGCCCCATTCATCAAGCAAGCAAGCACGCATTCACGCACGCACGCACGCATTCACGCACACACACACACACACACACACACACACACACAGACAGACAGACAGACAGACAGACAGACAGACAGACAGACAGACAGACAGACAGACAGACAGACAGACAGACACACTCACTCACTCACTCACTCACTCACTCACTCACTCACACACACATTTATCAGCCACTGTCATGTGTTGGCTGCAGTGAAATGTAAAAGGGGGAGTGTAAACCCTGAGAGAGAATAAATGTTCTTTTAAAATGGAAAATACTCAGTTCAGTTCAACCTTCGTTTACACAGACTGTAATTGCATTTTGGTAGATCAGAAATGAATCAGTTGTAAACGCTGTGCATTTATTTTGGGGGTGAACGCAGCAGAACTTTTAAATGAATCATGTTTTGTCCTGTTGGAGAAACCGTTGGCTATTCCCCATATAGTGCACTACTTTTGACTAGGGCCCGTAGGGTGCACTATATATTGAATAGGGTGCCATTTGGGACACAACCACTGTCTGCTCATTACTCCTATGATAACAGTGGAATTAGGGCTAAATGAGTTGATCTAATTCATACACACAGCATTGGTTTTGATTGCTCTGCCTTTCATGTCCAACCAGACTGTCACCGCACTGTGTTTGGTTTAGTAGGAGAGAAAATGAGCACCAGATTGTTGAAGGCCCAATGCAAACAGTGTCCTAGGTGCTGTACTGTCTATGCATGCATTGGGAATGATTGTTGCCAGATCAGAGAACATGTATGTTTGACTTCAAAGGACTAGACTGAACGTCTATGTGTGGATGCTTCTCAAAATCATCACTCATTACAACTATATTTACCGATGTATGCATTGTGAATGATTGTTGCCAGATCAGAGACTTTGTATGTATTGCTTTGGAGCGGATGGGTTCTTCTCAAAATCATCAGATATTGCAACCATATTTACCTAACCATGCATGCTAGCTCACTGATTCCATGCTTTCTGACTCCTACGGATGTGGATAGATGACTGTAATAACACAGGTTGAAGAGAGGATAAGATGGCCCTCAGCTATCTACCAGACATAAAACAAATCATATCCGCTCATCTTAGAGGACTTAAGAACACTGATAGAAAGTAAGACTAGCAGTCTGTCTGAACAACAGATGAAAAGAAAGCTCTGGGCACTGTATCGCCGGTCTAGCACACACACACACACACACACACACACACACACACACACACACACACACACACACACACGCACACGCACACGCACACACGCACACGCACACACACACACACACACACTGCCGTCCTGCCTCCTGTCCTGAGCCCTGCGCCCGGAGTTGTCCCACCAGAAAGTTGGAGGTCAGAGGTCAAGGCAGGCCTGGCCCAGGGGATTATGGGATGCTGGATGTCTCAAAGCCCTGATTGTGTTCCAAATGACGCCCTATTCCCTATATAGTGCACTACTTCTGACCAGGGCCCATAGGGAATAGGGTGCAATTTGGGATGCAACCTGAGAGCCCTGCCTGGCTGCTGACCAGTCTGGCAGTCAGGAGGAAATGAAGAGTGTCTATATAAAGCCAGTTATAATGAGTCAGACAAAGACAGCAGGCGAGAGCAGAGCAGGCCAGGGAGGCTTTCACTCCCTAACTCCCCATGTCAACAGGCCAGACAGGAGATGGAGTGATAGAGATAGAGAGGGGGGAGAGAGGGTGGGCAGAGAGAGCGAGAGGGAGAACAAAGTGAAAGAGATAGGAGGACAGTGAGAGAGAGAATGTGGGAGGACAGAGAGAAAGTGAGAGAGAGGAGGATGAGAGAGAGAGAGAGAATGTGGGTGGACAGTTAGAGGGGGAGGACAATTCCTCAGCTGTTGAAACATTAGTGGTCTGTCAGTTTTTTCTGCTTATTGAATATCAGTGGAAGTGGAAGTGTGAGCTCTGGGGGGTTAGACTGAGCTGTGACAGACACAATATGAGACTACACCAACATGAACCACACCAGCTCTGGAATCTTTTCTCTCCTCCTATGGATCCTTGTCCCTCTCTCGCTCTACAGTCAGTAAAAGAAAGCAATGGCACTCTACATTGCTTAAATTGTATTGTGTTATCAATTAATTTATATTTGATTTTATCACAAAAAATGATTTTTTTTTTAAATGTATGTCTGACTTGAGAGCAAGAGGGAGAGAGAAGGAGAGAGAAGGAGAGAGAAGGAGAGAGAAGGAGAGAGAAGGAGAGAGAAGGAGAGAGAGGGAGAGAGAGGGAGAGAGAAGGAGAGAGAAGGAGAGAGAAGGAGAGAGAAGGAGAGAGAGGGAGAGAGAAGGAGAGAGAAGGAGAGAGAAGGAGAGAGAAGGAGAGAGAGAGAGAGCATCTGCCCGGTGTTCCATGTCCAACGAACTGTTTGACCTCTTCCTTCATCAGTTATTAGTTTCCGTTCTGTAATAACATGACTGAGTGGCTGGAGCAGGGTTAAGTCTCTCTGGAGGAGTCCCGCACAACGCAGCTGCTCTCTGCCTCTTTCTCAGCGACTGTATGTGTGTGCTTCACGGAGTGTAGTTTTGATTGGGTGTTACAGTATGTTTCTGTGCTACATCCAAATGGCACCCTATTACCTAGATAGTGCATTACTACATAGTCACAGATTATGTGTCAGGCTGGTTATGTTATGGTTCTACGGCTGCAGGTGCTGAGTGTCCCATTAGTTTCAACACGCAACAGTTAAAGCAGCCCAGCAATGGCACATTATCTAACTCCACACACACACACACACACACACACGTGCATGGACCTACACACTGATGCACACTCCAGGCTGTATCCTGCCAATCAAAGATCTGCATGTGACTGATTAACAGAAAATCATTTAGAAACTCAACAGTATTAGTTTGGGTGAGACACCACTACAAAGCTGTGTAGTATCTAAGTATTGTTCCTGTGTTATGTAACTGTACTCTGATACAGAAGCATTGGGCCTCTCAGTGAGCACATTAAGACCCTGTCCCTCTGTCTCCAGTCAAAGCCCAGAGGAAGTCTTGTCTGTGTACCACGGTGTGTAAGTTCACAACTAATGGGAAAACACTGTCAGTATAAATGAGACCTTTACACCGTTGCTTCGCCTCCTGTTTCAACATGACATCTCTATTTCCACTCAGCTCTACCTCGTTAACAGATCTCTGCCTCATAGTTTCTGCCCTCTGCTCTGTTTCTGCTTCTTCAGTCTCCATGTCAGAGTGAAAAACCTCTCCTCTCTTCTGTTGTTTTGGCTTCAGTCACGTCTTCTCCATGTCCCCGTTGTGTGTCTCTAAGTGTGTGTCTGCGTGTGTGAGAGTGTGTTTGTCTGTGTGTCTGTGTGTCTGTGTGTATGTGTGTCTGTGTGTCTGTGTGTATGTGTGTCTGTGTGTCTGTGTGTCTGTGTGTCTGTGTGTCTGTGTGTCTGTGTGTCTGTGTGTCTGTGTGTCTGTGTGTATGTGTGTCTGTGTGTCTGTGTGTCTGTGTGTATGTGTGTCTGTGTGTCTGTGTGTCTGTGTGTCTGTGTGTCTGTGTGTATGTGTGTCTGTGTGTCTGTGTGTCTGTGTGTCTGTGTGTCTGTGTGTCTGTGTGTCTGTGTGTATGTGTGTCTGTGTGTCTGTGTGTCTGTGTGTCTGTGTGTCTGGTCTCCTCCACTTCCCCACATCCCTGTCTGGCGGTCCTCAGGTTGTTTGTGAAACAGAAAGAGACCGAAGGAGACCTGGAGCCCCCCTCACCTCCTCACTCAACTCCTCACTCACCAAAACCCTCACCTCCTCACTCACCTCCACCTAACCTCCCCCTCACCTCCTCACTCACCTACCCCCTCACCTTCCCCCTCACCTCCTCACTCACCTACCCCCTCCTCATCTCCTCACTCACCTTCCCCTCACCTCCTCACTCACCTCCTCACTCACCTCATCACTCACCTCTCCCCTCACCTCCTCACTCACCTACACCCTCACCTCCTCACTCACCTACCCCCTCACCTTCCCCCTCACCTCCTCACTCACCTCCCCCTCACCTCCCCCTCACCTCCTCACTCATCCCCCTCACCTCCTCACCTACCTTCCCCTCACCTTCCCCCTCACCTCCTCACTCACCTCCCCCCTCACCTTCCCCCCTCACCTCCCCCCTCACCTCCCCCTTACCTCCCCCCTCACCTCCTCACTCACCCCCCCCTCACCTTCCCCCTCACCTTCCCCCTCACCTTCCCCCTCACCTCCCACCTCCCTGGCCCCAATGGTCCCTTATGGCCCCTAAAACACTGGGCTTCCTCTTCTAGCGTGTGTGTGTGCATGCGTGTGCGTGTTCACGTGTGTGTGTGTCTGGGAGGTAGATGTCACACTGAGTTAGTCCAGCAGACTGCCTGGGTCCGGCTAGACCGGAGAACAATATTTTTCTTAGATTGTCCCTGAGTGATGGTAGCCTGTGGAAGGGGATGCTGGCCTAGCTCCTTTACAGTCCCCCTCTCTTTCCACCTCTACCTCTCTCCACCTCCCTATCCCCATCTCCACCCCTCTACCTCTCTCCACCTCCCTATCCCCATCTCCACCCCTCTACCTCTCTCCACCTCCCTATCCCCCTCTCTTTCCACCTCTACCTCTCTCCACCTCCCTATCCCCCTCTCCACCCCTCTACCTCTCTCCACCTCCCTATCCCCATCTCCATCCCTCTACCTCTCTCCACCTCCCTATCCCCATCTCCACCCCTCTACCTCTCTCCACCTCCCTATCCCCCTCTCTTTCCACCTCTACCTCTCTCCACCTCCCTATCCCCATCTCCATCCCTCTACCTCTCTCCACCTCCCTATCCCCCTCTCTTTCCACCTCTACCTCTCTCCACCTCCCTATCCCCATCTCCACCCCTCTACCTCTCTCCACCTCCCTATCCCCCCTCTCTTTCCACCTCTACCTCTCTCCACCTCCCTATCCCCATCTCCACCCCTCTACCTCTCTCCACCTCCCTATCCCCCTCTCTTTCCACCTCTACCTCTCTCCACCTCCCTATCCCCATCTCCATCCCTCTACCTCTCTCCACCTCCCTATCCCCCTCTCTTTCCACCTCTACCTCTCTCCACCTCCCTATCCCCATCTCCATCCCTCTACCTCTCTCCACCTCCCTATCCCCATCTCCATCCCTCTACCTCTCTCCACCTCCCTATCTCCATCTCCATCCCTCTACCCTGCTCTTTCTTTTATTCACATTTTTCTACAACTTCAGCACCACCAGTGCTCAATGAATACTGCCTATTTTTTTCTCAGACTGCTCCTGAGTAGCTTGTGCCTTGGTGGCAGGCCTACTCTACCATGCCTACTGTTATCCTGTATCTGCAGGATGCACCAGTCTGACTGTCTGTGTTCCCAGTGCAGCTATAGGAGGGAAACGTAACACGTTTCAGTGTACCAGAGCAGCTAGAGGGTTAGCTGCGTGCTACTTTCAGTGTACCAGGTCATATCTTCATGTCTGTGACTCCTGCACCACTAATAGTTGTAATAGATATCAGTTGTTTCAGGGCTCTCACATTACCTTCTATTGGAGTTTTCCTCTCTGTCTCAAAGCTGTTGTGCCTTTTAAACTTGTTAGCGCAGAACTGAGGCAGCTATACTATTCTGGAATACATTAAGAATCCATTGACATCAATAAACCAAATGTTTTCTTGGAAGGAGAGCGAGGCAATGTTTCAGTTGAGTGACATTTTTCGTGCCTAAATTGTTCTCAACAAAAATATCTGGGATGTCCCACGTCTACTGCCAAGCCTGGTAATACCATAGCATGTAGAATCAAAGAACGCTGGCTAGAATAAAAAGAGAGAGAACTTGTTTAATTGTGAAACCAGTATATTCCATAGCATGTGAAATGAAAGAACGAGAGACTCAGCCCCCCACCTCTCTACCCCCCTTGCACACCCACCCTCCCACCCCTCCACCCCTCGTCCCTCAAACCTAGACAACCATGCTATGAAATCCAATAACTCCCTTGCATGGTACATTACAAAATATTTTCCTTCGGCCCATGTAGGAGCAGTGAGAAAGGTGTGAATGGTGTGGTGTTATATGGTGTGGGTTGTAACCTGCTGAGAGGCTGGGTGGTGGGCTGGGTGGGCTCTCTAGGCATGCAGCTGTCTGGTGGTGGTCTCTCTCTCTCTCTCTCTCCCACCTTTTCTCTCTCCTTCTCTCTCTCTCTCTCTCTCTCTCTCTCGCTCTCTGTCTCTGTCTCTGTCTCTCTCTGTCTCTCTCTGTCTCCCTCCCTTTAGACTCGGTCCAGGTGGGAGTATCTGTGAACTCGACACCACAAGGGGTGCTGGGGGATCGAGGGGAGAGGGACACACTTCGGGTGCCAGCTTTAGCAGGCATTCCATCAACACCAGCATATCTGCTGTCAGCTGTACTAATCTGCAGCCAACAGTTGTAAAAATAGGGAGTTATTTTCCCCCTGGATCACTAGTGGGATAGCTGGGTCTCAGTCTCAGGGTGGGCTGGTGGGAGACTAGAGAGGGAGAGGGAGTGGGGGGGCAAGGGTGGGCTGGTGGGAGACTAGAGAGGGAGAGGGAGTGGGGGGGGCTGAGGGGGAGACGGGGAAGTCATGGGGTATAATACCCCAGTTGTTCCCCTGATTGAAAATAAAATACATCTTTCATCGCTGCTGTCATAAAATCTATCGCTACTCAATGCCCCATAATTAACAGTTCTATAAATAACAGTACCTCTGCCTACCAAATGGGACCCTATTCAGTACATAATGCAAAAGTAGTGCACTATATAGGGAATAGTGTGCAATTTGGGACACAGCCTAGGCCTACTGCTGAAATTGATTATCGATATGACTTAAAATGAATATATTAATAATGTCTACATTATTAATGTGAGTTTCAATGCTACTGCTGCTACTACTGCTATGAATGGTACATTAGCAGGAGTGATAACAGTAGTATGTGTAGTAGATGTGGGGAAGAGAGTAAACATACTGGATATTTTATGTCCTGGAAGACACAGGCAGACAGACAGGAGAGTGTGATAATGTTTAGGATGTGATAATGTTTCGGATGTGCAGAAGCTGAAGAACATAGGCCCATCCAGGTACTTTCCTCAGGTGCTGGAGTTGTAGGCAGATTCATGAAAAACACAAAGGAAAACGCTGCACACTGCTGCTCATGATTTATTTATAACAACGTTTCGACCCTTAGGTCTTCATCAGGCATTCATGTAGACCTAAGGGTCGAAACTTTGTTATTAATAAATATCACCTGGGATCATGAGCAGCAGTGTGCAGCGTTTTCCTTTCTGTTTTTCAATGTTTAGGATGTGATCATGTTTGGGATATGATTATGTTGAGGATGTGATTATGTTGAGGATGTGATTATGTTGAGGATGCGATTATGTTTAGGATGTGATTATGTTGAGGATGTGATTATGTTGAGGATGTGATAAGGTTTTGATGTTAAGCATTTGGTGACAGAGCAGCTTTAAAGGCTCCTGTTATCTAGTCCTAGATCACCATGCAAGGTGGACAGGGCCTGTGGTTAGGGGTTACATTCTTAGAAAGAAAGGTGCTATCTAAACCTAAAAGGGTTCTTCGGCTGTCCCCATAGGATAACCCTTTGAAGAACCCTTTTTGGATCCAGGTAGAACCCTGTGGAGTTCCATGTAGAACCCTTTCAACAGATGGTTCGACATGGAACTCAAAAGAGTTCTACCTGGAACCAAAAAGGGTTCTACCTGGAACCAAAAAGGATTCTCCTATGGGGACAGCCAAATAACCCGTTTGGAAGCCTTTTCTCTAAGAGTGTAGGGGTTAAGGGTTAGAGGTCAGGGGCTGGCCAGATGTAGGCCCATTGACTCTACTAGCCCTTTGGAACACCTCTAAATCAGAAGGCCATTCTCTAGAGTTAACCAGTCAACACGAGTAGGGCTAGACTCCTCTAGTGCTGTCTCTATATATCTCCGTCCACAATGAAACCCAATTAGCTCAATTTCAGGGTAGAACATTCTGGCCTTTGTGAGTTTGTAAGTTATATATCAGAATAAATACAAATGATTCAAGCCAAGCCAACCTGTACGTGAACTGAAGTGGTTAATAATACATTTTAGAGTAGAAAGGCTAAGATGGCAGTTTTCCCCCTTAGTTCCATATTTTCCTCTCTCTCTCTCTCTCTCTCTCTCTCTCTCTCTCTCTCTCTCTCTCTCTCTCTCTCTCTCTCTCTCTCTCTCTCTCTCTCTCTCTCTCTCTCTCTCTCTCTCTCCCTCTCCTCTCTTCTTGTATTTCTCTCTCTCTCTCCCTCTCCCCCCCTCTCTCTCCCTCTCTTCTTGTATTTCTCTCTCTCTCTCTCTCCCCCCATTCTCTCTTCCCCCCTCTCTCTCTCTCCTTCTCTCTCTCACTCTCCTTCCCTCCATCTCTTTGACAGACCTGGGCTGTTTTTGCCATTAGTCACCCAGGGCTCAGCATGGCGGAGCTGGGAGCTGGAGGGGTGGAGGCTGGAGAGGGGTTGCATACACATATTTAGCAGATGTTATTGCAGGAGTAGCGAAATGCTAGTTTTCCTAATGTTCCAACAGTGCAGTAATATCTAACAATACACAACAATACACACAAATCTAAAAAGTAAAATAATGGAATTAAGAAATATAGAAATATTAGGACGATCAATGTCAAGAGTCCGGAATATAAATATATATGTATATAATGGGATGTATAGACATTATGGACAGTATATGGATAGAATATGTAGGATATCTGTAGAATACGTAGTTTATGTACAGCAATAGTTAAATAGGATAGGCCTTGACTAGAATACAGTATACACATATGAAGTGGGTAAAACAGTATGTAAACCTTATTAAAGTGACCAGTATTCTATGTCTATGTACATAGGGCACCAGCCTCTAAGGTGCAGGGTTGAGTAACCAGGTGGTCGCCGGCTAGTGACGTTGACTAAAGTTCAGGGCATGGTACTGGGCAGAGGCCGGCTAGTGGTGACTGTTTAACAGTCTGATGGCCTTGAGATAGAAGATGTTTTTCAGTCTCTCGGTCCCAGCTTTGATGCACCTGTACTGACCTCGCCTTCTGGATGGTAGCGGGGTGAACAGGCTGTGGCTCGGGTGGCTTAGGTCCTTGATGATCTTCTTGGCCTTCCTGTGACACCGGGTGCTGTAGATCTCCTGGAGGGCAGGCAGTGTGCCCCCAGGGATGCGTTGGGCAGACCGCACCACCCTCTGGATAGCCCTGCGGTTGTGGACGGTGCAGTTGCCGTACCAGGCGGTGATACAGCCCGACAGGATGCTCTCAATGGTGCATCTGTAGAAGTTTGTGAGGGTCATAGTGGCCAAGCTGTATTTCGGGGGGTGGGGGTCAGAGAGGGGGTTGGTGGGGGCTGAGGCTGATGGTGTGTCAGTCTTGGGGCTTTGGGTGTTATTCTATTTCTCAAAGCACAGACATCTGTGACAATTAATGCAACTAAAAGGTCAAAATATTGTGAATAAATGGTGTAAGGCTTTGGACGGAGTTAAAGTGCTGAGAAGAGAGAGGGAGAAACGGAGAGAGGTGGAGATGGAGAAAAGAGAGATAGACACGGATGGAGGTGGAGATGGAGAAAAGAGAGATAGACACGGATGGAGGTGGAGATGCAGAGACAGGGCCTGCCGAGATAAAGAGAAGAAGAAGACAGGATGAGAATGAATCAAGGGACCCTGGAGGAACAGATGACTTCGCCAGAGAAAGAGAGGGAAGACGGAGGTTAAGGGAGAAAAGAGGAGATAGATTGAGGTTAGGAAGCCTGTGCTGTGCAGGAGACTGTCAGAATAAAGCAATAGGCTTTTTGAAAGATGTTCTTTCCAGCACTACTATACAAGCAATCTGTAAATTCAATGACTCATAGGGTATCATCTGCAGTCATCATCCAGAGGTGAAAGAAGAGGTTAGAAAGTTCATGTGAAATGATTTTAAAACCATGTGACTTTGTCTAACTCTACAGGTATGTATTCATAAAGCATCTCAGAGTAGGAGTACGAACTAGGATTAGGTCCCGGTGTCCATGTAATCCTATTCATCATTATTTAAAAGGCAATACCGATCCTAGATCAGAACTCCTACTGTGATGCGCTTTATGAATACGGGCCCAGTGACAATACCAGTCATCTCAGCCATTCTAGGTTCAGATAGTTGTTCTACACTCATGTTTTTTTTGGTAGTTTGTTGTTTCTTCCACCTCCACCTCCCCCTTCCCTCCAACCCACTACCATTCTCCTATCCCTCCCCCTTCCCTCCAACCCACTACCATTCTCCTATCCCTCCCCCTTCCCTCCAACCCACTACCATTCTCCTATCCCTCCCCCTTCCCTCCAACCCACTACCATTCTCCTATCCCTCCCCCCTTCCCTCCAACCCACTACCATTCTCCTATCCCTCCCCCTTCCCTCCAACCCACTACCATTCTCCTATCCCTCCCCCTTCCCTCCAACCCACTACCATTCTCCTATCCCTCCCCCTTCCCTCCAACCCACTACCATTCTCCTATCCCTCCCCTTCCCTCCAACCCACTACCATTCTCCTATCCCTCCCCCTTCCCTCCAACCCACTACCATTCTCCTATCCCTCCCCCTTCCCTCCAACCCACTACCATTCTCCTATCCCTCCCCCTTCCCTCCAACCCACTACCATTCTCCTATCCCTCCCCCCTTCCCTCCAACCCACTACCATTCTCCTATCCCTCCCCCTTCCCTCCAACCCACTACCATTCTCCTATCCCTCCCCCCTTCCCTCCAACCCACTACCATTCTCCTATCCCTCCCCCTTCCCCTCCAACCCACTACCATTCTCCTATCCCTCCCCCTTCCCTCCAACCCACTACCATTCTCCTATCCCTCCCCCTTCCCTCCAACCCACTACCATTCTCCTATCCCTCCCCCTTCCCTCCAACCCACTACCATTCTCCTATCCCTCCCCCTTCCCTCCAACCCACTACCATTCTCCTATCCCTCCCCCCTTCCCTCCAACCCACTACCATTCTCCTATCCCTCCCCCTTCCCTCCAGCCCACTACCATTCTCCTATCCCTCCCCCCTTCCCTCCAACCCACTACCATTCTCCTATCCCTCCCCCCTTCCCTCCAACCCACTACCATTCTCCTATCCCTCCCCCTTCCCTCCAACCCACTACCATTCTCCTATCCCTCCCCCCCTTCCCTCCAACCCACTACCATTCTCCTATCCCTCCCCCTTCCCTCCAACCCACTACCATTCTCCTATCCCTCCCCCTTCCCTCCAACCCACTACCATTCTCCTATCCCTCCCCCTTCCCTCCAACCCACTACCATTCTCCTATCCCTCCCCCTTCCCTCCAGCCCACTACCATTCTCCTATCCCTCCCCCTTCCCTCCAACCCACTACCATTCTCCTATCCCTCCCCCTTCTCTCCATGTCTTCAGCCCCCAGTCTCATATCCTGGCCCTGCCTTCCAGATCTCATTGTTGTGTCTGTGTCGGAGACCCCAGGCCCATCTAACCCTAAACAGCCTGCCTTGGCAAGCTATTGGGTTAGCTTTTGAGTGCCACATTGGCTAATTAATGAAAATGACCCTCTAGAGAGGGAGGAGGAGAGGGTAGCCATTGTCCTCGCTGCGACAAAGATTGCGTCCCAAATGGCACCTATGCGAGGACTACATTTGACTAGAACCCTATGGACCCTGGTCAAAAGTAATGCACCATACAGAGAATAGGGTCCCATTTGAGACACAGCCAAAGTGTCTCCTAACAGGATTTCAACTAACCACGCCAACCATTGCTAAAATGTTGGCTGGAGCCACTATGTTAGTAGTAGTATTGGCAGTGGGACTGCTGTAGTGTTCTGTCTGGGTTGTAGTAATGCTCCATTCTCACAACACTGTCTGACCGTCTAATTCATAAAATAGGGAAATAGTCGTTGAATTATGTGGCTGAAAACAAATGGGATTTGTGGCAGTGGAGTACTACTATACAGTGTGTTTAGACTAGCAGACCACTAGCAGCAGCAGCAACAACCAAGACAAATCTGTATCCCAAATGGCACCCTATTCCCTACATAGTGCAATACTTTTGACCAGAGCCCCATGGGTTACATTGTCTTTCCCTTGTTGTCACTCTGGCTAAACTAGCTAAACTGTTTCCAGCGGTTGTCCTCCGTTTCCTGTTTGCCAGCCAGTCTCACACCTGCAGATTATGGTCATAGACATCATAGACGTCATAGAGACTGGAACAATCAGAACAGCAGTAGTTAGAGCAGTAACCGTGGTTAAGAGGCTTTTAACATGGCTTGGTGATGTGTGAGTCTCTCTCGCTCTCTCTCTTTCTCTTTTTCTTTCTTTCTATCTCTCTCTCTCTCGCTCTCTCCTACTCCTCTCTCTCTCTCTCTCGCTCTCTCTCTCTTTCTCTCTCTCTCTCTCGCTCTCTTTCTCTCTCTCTCTCTCTCTCTCTCTCTCTCTCTCTCTCTCTCTCTCTCTCTCTCTCTCTCTCTCTCTCTCTCTCTCTCTCTCTCTCTCTCTCTCTCTCTCTCTCTCAATTCAATTCAATTTGCTTTATTGGCATGACGTAACAATGTATATATTGCCAAAGCTTACTTTGGATATTTACAATATTAACATAATTAAAAAATAATAATCTATATTGTCAATGGGACAACAGTAACAACAATAACCAAGGGTCAAAATAACCATGCAACTCTGTCTCAGGTTCTGCTGTGGTTCAGTGGTTGCACAGCCTTTCCTCTACAGGGAGCCAGGTTTTTCTGTGTCTACCCTTCTCAATGGCAAGGCTGTGCTCACTGAGCCTGTATTTTGTCAATGTTTTTCTAAGGTTTTGATCAGTAACCATGGTCAAATAGTTAGCCACAGTGTACTGTCGACTTAGGGCCAGATAGCACTGTATTTTACTTTGTGCTTCTGTTTCCCAATAAGCAATGTAGTTTTGTTTTGACTGTGTTGTAATTTGGTTTATTCTGATTGATTGGATGTTCTGGTCCTGAGGCTTCAGTGTGTTAGTAGAACAGGTTTATGAACTCAGCCCCAGGACCAGCTGGATGAGGGGACTCTTTTCTTTGATCTGCTCTTGGCATTGCAGGGCTTGGTAATGATATGAGAGGGGGTCACTGTATTTTAGATGTTTCCAAAACGTAACTACTATTTTTTGTGTTTTTATTATTAGTGGATATTGGCCTAATTCTGCCCTGCGTGCATTGTTTGTAGTTTTCCTCTGGACATGTAGGAGAATCTTACAGAACTCTGCATGCAGAGTTTCAATGGGGTGTTTGTCCCATTTGGTGAAATCTTGTTTTGCAAGTGGACCCCAGACCTCGCTGCCATAAAGTGCAATTGGTTTAATGACACATTCAATTAGTTTTAGCCAAATTGAATGTATTTTTTAATGGCGTAGAATGCCCTGCGTGCTTTCTCTCTCAGTTCATTCACTGCATCATTCACTGCATCACTCTCTCTCTCATACTCCTCTCTCTTCCATTACCGTGGTTGTATATGCAAACCTTTTATATAATAGCCAGCCTGTTGAAGTGTGTATTTAGCACACAGTACCAGTCTGTCTACAAGTTAACGATACAAAGACTTTCACTGTGTCCAGCACATCTTCATCATCAGCGCTGTGGCTGAATGGCTGAATGGCTGGGTGACCCTGGGGGAATGTTTGACCTCTGTCAGGAGGTGTTAGAGGTGATTAAACCACTAGGCTGAGGAAAGAGACTGGCAGGTGGGCTATAGCAGTCAGTAGGGGGGAGAAGAGTCCCTATGGACCATGGAACATGATCTCCTAGTGTGTGTGTGTGGAGGGGTGTGTGTGTGTGACGTTTTTACAGACTGCTTGTGACAATGAAAATATATTGTATATTGAGAAATAGGGTTTGCCTGAAGGAGTGTAAATAGTTAATTAAACCACTTCGATTATCAGACAAACAAACAACTAAATCATGAATTCATTCACCCTCACTCAGGAAAACATTGCAATGTGTAATAATGACCTTAAATGACCATGTCATTTCTCTTAAATTGAATAATCCCACTATAACATGGATCCATAACAGCTTCAAGATATCCAGGCTATTGTATTGTTTTGGGTGCACTCATTTGAATACTATTAATGCTCTAGGTAGTCCTGAGAATAGAGGTTTGTAATGCTGTTATTCTAACATGGTAGCTGGCAGGCAGGATCTGAGGCTGTGTCTAAAATGGTTCTCTATTCCCTATATAAAAGGTTTACATATACAACCACGGTAATGGAAGAGAGGGGAAGAGAGAGAGAGTGATGCAGTGAATGAACTGAGAGAGAAAGCACGCAGGGCATTCTACGCCATTAAAAAATACATTCAAATACCTATTACAATTTGGCTAAAACTAATTGAATGTGTCATTGAACCAATTGCACTTTATGGCAGCGAGGTGTGGGGTCCACTTGCAAAACAAGATATCACCAAATGGGACAAACACCCCATTGAAACCCTGCATGCAGAGTTATGTAAGATTCTCCTACATGTCCAGAGGAAAACTACATACAATGCATGCAGGGCCGAATTATGCCAATCATTATGTATTGGCGCCGGAGAAGATGGCTGCCATTTTACAGCCCTCTAACCAATTGTACTATTATGTGTGTTTTTTCGCGTTATTTTGTAATTTATTCTGTACATAATGTTTCTGCCATCATCTCTTATAACCAAAAAGAGCTCCTGGATATCAGGACAGCGATTACTCACCTCGTATTGGACGAAGATTCTTTCTTCAACGAGGCGGCCGCGAAGGATATCCTACAGACACCCGACAAGGCCCAAATCCCCGTCATTCGCAGGAGAAAGAGACAGAGATATCGTGGACGTAGGTCGGGGTGCCTCGTAAGGATCCGACGGCGAGCGAGTAAACTGCCTCTTCCATCAATCCTATTAGCCAATCTTCAATCATTGGAAAATACATTTGATGACCTACGATTACGCTTATCCTACCAACGAGACATTAAAAACTGTAATATCTTATGTTTCACCGAGTCGTGGCTGAACAACGACATGGACAACATACAGCTAGCGCTACATCGGCAGGATAGAACGGCTGACTCCGTTAAGACAAGGGGTGGCGGTCTGTGTATATTTGTAAACAACAGCTGGTGCACAAAATCAAATACTAAGGAAGTCTCAAGGTTTTGCTCGCCTGAGGTAGAGTACCTTATGATAAGCTGTAGACCACACTATTTACCAAGAGAGTTTTCATCTATATTTTTCATAGCTGTCTATTTACCACCACAAACCAATGCTGACATTAAGATTGCACTCAATGAGCTGTATAAGGCCATAACTAAACAGGAAAACGCTCATCCAGAGGCAGCGCTCCTAGTGGCCGGGGACTTTAATGCAGGGAAACTTAAATCCGTTCTACCTAATTTCTACCAGCATGTTAAATGTGCAACCAGAGGAAAAAAAACTCTAGACCACCTTTACTCCACACACAGAGATGCATACAAAGCTCTCCCTCGCCCTCCATTTGGCAAATCTGACCATAACTATTTCCTCCTGATTCCTGCCTCAACACGGGGGCCCCTCAGGGGTGCGTACTCAGCCCCCTCCTGTACTCCCTGTTCACCCATGACTGCGTGGCCACGCACGCCTCCAACTCAATCATCAAGTTTGCAGATGACACAACAATTGTAGGCCTGATTACCAACAATGACGAGACAGCCTACTGGGAGGAAGTGAGGGCCCTGGGAGAGTGGTGCCAGGAAAATAACCTCTCACTCAACGTCAACAAAACAAAGGAGCTGATCGTGGACTTCAGGAAACAGCAGAGGGAGCACGCCTCTATGCACATCGACGGGACCGCAGTGAAGAAGGTGGAAAACTTCAAGTTCCTCAGCGTACACATCACTGATGATCTGAAATGGTCCACCCACGCAGACAGTGTGGTGAAGAAGGCGCAACAGTGCCTCTTCAACCTCAGGAGGCTGAAGAAATTTGGCTTGGCCCCTAAAACCCTCACAAACCTTTACAGATGCACAATTAAGAGCATCCTGTCGGGCTGTATCACCGCCTGGTATAGCAACTGCACCGCCCGCAACCGCAGGGCTCTCCAGAGGATGGTGCGGTCTGCTCAACGCATCACCGGGGGCAAACTACCTGCCCTCCAGGACACCTACAACACCCGATGTCACAGGAAGGCCAAAAATATCATCAAGGACATCAACCACCCGAGCCACGGCCTGTTCACCCCGCTATCATCCAGAAGGCGAGGTCAGTACAGGTTCATCAAAGCTGGGACCGAGAGACTGAGAAACAGCTTCTATCTCAAGGCCATCTGACTGTCAAATAGCCATCACTAGCCGGCTTCCACCCGGTTATGCAACCCTGCACCTTAGAGGCTGCTGCACTATATACATAGACATGGAATCACTGGTCACTTTAATAATGGCACACTAGTCACTTTAATAATGTTTACATACTGCTTTACTCATCTCATAAGTGCATCGATAAGTGCATCGATGATGTCGTCCCCACAGTGACCGTACGTACATACCCCAATCAGAAGCCATGGATTACAGGCAACATCCGCACTGAGCTAAAGGGTAGAGCTGCCGCTTTCAAGGAACGGGACTCTAACCCGGAAGCTTATAAGAAATCCCGCTATGACCTCCGACGAACCATCAAACAGGCAAAGAGTCAATACAGGTCTAAGATTGAATCATACTACACTGGCTCTGACGCTCGTCGGATGTGGCAGGGCTTGAAAACTATTACAGACTACAAAGGGAAGCACAGCCGCGAGCTGCCCAGTGACACAAGCCTACCAGACGAGCTAAACCACTTCTATGCTCGCCCGAGGCAAGCAACACTGAAGCATGCATGAGAGCACCAGCTGTTCCGGACGACTATGTGATCACGCTCTCCGTAGCCGATGTGAGTAAGACTTTTAAGCAAGTCAACATTCACAAGGCCGCTGGGCCAGACGGATTACCAGGGCGTGTACTCCGAGCATGTGCTGACCAACTGGCAAGTGTCTTCACTGACATTTTCAACATGTCCCTGACCGAGTCTGTAATACCAACATGTTTCAAGCAGACCACCATAGTCCCCGTGCCCAAGAACTCTAAGATAACCTGCCTAAATGACTACCGACCCGTGGCACTGACGTCTGTAGCCATGAAGTGCTTTGAAAGACTGGTCATGGCTCACATCAACAGCATAATCCCAGAAACCCTAGACCCACTCCAATTTGCATACCGCCCCAACAGATCCACAGATGATGCAATCTCTATCGCACTCCACACTGCCCTTTCCCACCTGGACAAGAGGAACACCTACGTGAGAATGCTATTCATTGACTACAGCTCAGCATTCAACACCATAGTGCCCTCTAAGCTCATCACTAAGCTAAGGATCCTGGGACTAAACACCTCCCTCTGCAACTGGATCCTGGACTTCCTGACGGGCCGCCCCCCAGGTGGTAAGGGTAGGTAACAACACATCTGCCACACTGATCCTCAACACGGGGGCCCCTCAGGGGTGCGTGCTCAGTCCCCTCCTGTACTCTCTGTTCACCCATGACTGCATGGCCAGGCACGACTCCAACACCATCATTAAGTTTGCCGACGACACAACAGTGGTAGGCCTGATCACCGACAACGATGAGACAGCCTATAGGGAGGAGGTCAGAGATCTGGCCGTGTGGTGCCAGGACAACAACCTCTCCCTCAACGTGACCAAGACAAAGGAGATGATTGTGGACTACAGGAAAAAAAGAGGACTGAGCACGCCCCATTCTCATCGACGGGGCTGTAGTGGAACAGGTTGAGAGCTTCAAGTTCCTTGGTGTCCACATCACCAACGAACTATCATGGTCCAAGCACACCAAGACAGTCGTGAAGAGGGCACGACAAAGCCTATTCCCCCTCAGGAGACTAAAAAGATTTGGCATGGGTCCTCAGATCCTCAAAAAAATTCTACAGCTGCACCATCGAGAGCATCCTGACTGGTTGCATCACCGCCTGGTATGGCAACTGCTTGGCCTCTGACCGCAAGGCACTACAGAGGGTAGTGCGTGCGGCCCAGTACATCACTGGGGCAAAGCTCCCTGCCATCCAAGACCTCTATACCAGGCGGTGTCAGAGGAAGGCCCTCAAAATTGTCAAAGACTCCAGCCACCCTAGTCATAGACTGTTCTCTCTGCTACCGCACGGCAAGCGGTACCGGAGTGCCAAGTCTAGGTCCAAAAGACTTCTCAACAGCTTCTACCCACAAGCCATAAGACTCCTGAACAGCTAATCATGGCTACCCGGACTATTTGCACTGCCCCCCCACCCCATCCTTTTACGCTGCTGCTACTCTGTTAAGTATTTATGCATAGTCACTTTAACTCTACCCACATGTACATATTACCTCAACTACCTCAACTAGCCGGTGCCCCCGCACATTGACTCTGCACCGTTACCCCCCTGTATATATAGCCTCCCTACTGTCACTTTATTTTACTTCTGCTCTTTGTTTTTCTCAACACTTTTTTTTTTTTTTGTTGTTGTTTTATTCTTACTTTTTTTGTTTAAAATAAACGCACTGTTGGTTAAGGGCTGTAAGTAAGCATTTCACTGTAATGTCTGCACTTGTTGTATTCGGCGCATGTGACCAATAAAATTTGATTTGATTTGATGTGTATATACTGTATTCTATTCTACTGTATTTTAGTCAATGCCACTCTGACATTGCTCGATCTAATATTTATATATTTCTTAATTCCATTCTTTTACTTTTAGATTTGTGTGTATTGTTGTGAATTGTTAGATACTACTGCACTGTTGTAGCTAGGAACACAAGCATTTCGCTACACCCGTAATAATATCTGTTAAATATGTGTGTGACCAATGACATTTGATTTGATTTTGATTTGATTTGAAAGAAGTTGTTGTGTGTGTGCGTGCGTGCGTGCATGGTGGCGTGCATGCGTGCATGTATGTGTGCGAGCATGCTTGTGAGGATGTGTGTGTGTGCGTGCATGCTTGTGAGGATGTGTGTGTGTGCGTGCATGCTTGTGAGGATGTGTGTGTGTGCGTGCATGCTTGTGAGGATGTGTGTGTGTGCGTGCATGCATGCTTGTGAGGATGTGTGTGTGTGCGCGTGCATGCTTGTGAGGATGTGTGTGTGTGCGTGCATGCTTGTGAGGATGTGTGTGTGTGTGTGTGCGTGCATGCTTGTGAGGATGTGTGTGTGTGTGCGTGCTAAGCATTTCAGCAGTTTGTCTGCTACAGTCTCCCCTAGGCACACACACACTTCCATGAACCTGCTCTCTGGAGTTATGGATACCTCTATAACACTATTTAACATGCCCTAAGAAGAAGTAGCATTCTGATGTAACCACTTTAATGGTAATTTGATCATGTGCTGTATTGCTTTTTGTCGAGAGGAGCGTACATTCTGTTCAGTGCTGATATGGTTTAAATATTTATCTTGTGTTGCACATTTCTCGTTGCCCAAGTGGTCCTCCGGAACACGATCAGAGAGTGAATGGTAGAGAGGGAAAGTTGAGGAGAAATAAGACAGAAAGAGAGAGAGTTAAGGAGAAGTAAGACAGAAAGAGAGAGAATTAAGGAGAAGTAAGACAGAAAGAGAGAGAGTTAAGGAGAAGGAAGACAGAAAGAGAGAGAGTTAAGGAGAAGTAAGACAGAAAGAGAGAGAGTTAAGGAGAAGTAAGACAGAAAGAGAGAGAGTTAAGGAGAAGTAAGACAGAAAGAGAGAGAGTTAAGGAGAAATAAGACAGAAAGAGAGAGAGTTAAGGAGAAGTAAGACAGAAAGAGAGAGAGTTAAGGAGAAATAAGACAGAAAGAGAGAGAGTTAAGGAGAAGTAAGACAGAAAGAGAGAGAGTTAAGGGAGAAGTAAGACAGAAAGAGAGAGAGTTAAGGAGAAGTAAGACAGAAAGAGAGAGAGTTAAGGAGAAGTAAGACAGAAAGAGAGAGAGTTAAGGAGAAGTAAGACAGAAAGAGAGAGAGTTAAGGAGAAATAAGACAGAAAGAGAGAGTTAAGGAGAAGTAAGACAGAAAGAGAGAGAGAGTTAAGGAGAAATAAGACAGAAAGAGAGAGAGTTAAGGAGAAGTAAGACAGAAAGAGAGAGAGTTAAGGAGAAGTAAGACAGAAAGAGAGAGAGTTAAGGAGAAGTAAGACAGAAAGAGAGAGAGTTAAGGAGAAGTAAGACAGAAAGAGAGAGATTAAGGAGAAGTAAGACAGAAAGAGAGAGAGTTAAGGAGAAGTAAGACAGAAAGAGAGAGAGTTAAGGAGAAGTAAGACAGAAAGAGAGAGAGTTAAGGAGAAATAAGACAGAAAGAGAGAGAGTTAAGGAGAAGTAAGACAGAAAGAGAGAGAGTTAAGGAGAAATAAGACAGAAAGAGAGAGAGTTAAGGAGAAGTAAGACAGAAAGAGAGAGAGTTAAGGAGAAGTAAGACAGAAAGAGAGAGAGTTAAGGAGAAGTAAGACAGAAAGAGAGAGAGTTAAGGAGAAGTAAGACAGAAAGAGAGAGAGTTAAGGAGAAGTAAGACAGAAAGAGAGAGAGTTAAGGAGAAATAAGACAGAAAGAGAGAGAGTTAAGGAGAAGTAAGACAGAAAGAGAGATAGTTAAGGAGAAGTAAGACAGAAAGAGAGAGAGTTAAGGAGAAATAAGACAGAAAGAGAGAGAGTTAAGGAGAAGTAAGACAGAAAGAGAGAGAGTTAAGGAGAAATAAGACAGAAAGAGAGAGAGTTAAGGAGAAGTAAGACAGAAAGAGAGAGAGTTAAGGAGAAGTAAGACAGAAAGAGAGAGAGTTAAGGAGAAGTAAGACAGAAAGAGAGAGAGTTAAGGAGAAGTAAGACAGAAAGAGAGAGAGTTAAGGAGAAGTAAGACAGAAAGAGAGAGAGTTAAGGAGAAGTAAGACAGAAAGAGAGAGTTAAGGAGAAATAAGACAGAAAGAGAGAGAGTTAAGGAGAAGTAAGACAGAAAGAGAGAGAGTTAAGGAGAAGTAAGACAGAAAGAGAGAGAGTTAAGGAGAAGTAAGACAGAAAGAGAGAGAGTTAAGGAGAAATAAGACAGAAAGAGAGAGAGTTAAGGAGGAGTAAGACAGAAAGAGAGAGAGTTAAGGAGAAATAAGACAGAAACAAGGAAAGTTAAGCAGAGTTATTGTATTCTAGTTTAACAACACCAACTGGGTTGTTAGGAATAGATCACATCACAGTATGATGTTTGAGTGTAAGTCAATGCTATTTCCCGGATTTTAGGTATTGGTGCTTTTTACACTTTGACATTTTAGATTAAACACTTAAAACAAACATTCTAATAGTGTCTAAATCCTAAATGGCACCCTAATCCCTATATAGTGCTTTATTTCTGACCAGCACTCTGGTCAAAAGTAGTGCACTATATATAGGGAATAGCGTGCCATTTGGGATGCAACCAGTGTGTATGACAATAGAAAGCGTCCCAATCCGAGACTTAAACAACATGCTTTTTATGTTTATCTTGCCAAATCCTGGGTTGTTTTTCACTTTTGACCAGCAGAGTGGATCCAGACAGAGGCCCCTGTTGTAGAGCTGCCTGCCTGGGCCCCTCACTCTAACAACAGCAGCTAAGACACATTTTCTCCTTCCATGCTGCTGCTCTGATCTGGACGGTATCCCAAATGACACCCTATTGCCTTTATAGTGCACTACTTTTGACCAGGACCCATCATGCTCTGTTCAAAAGTAGTGCACTATGTAGGGAACAGGGTGTCATTTGGGACTTTACCCTGGGCGGCTGGGCAGACTGCCCATACACATGACTACTGCCTCCTTCAGGGACAGCATGCTGCAAACGTGCGTGTGTGTGTGTGTGCACGTGTGCGTGTGCGTGTGTGTGTGTGTGCATGTGTGCATGCACTGAAGTTGAAAGGGAGCCATATCAGTTCCCCAGTAATAGTAAAAGATGAAGAGAGTGAGAAGTGGAGAAGAATGGACTGGGAGACTGAAAACATCCTGGAACAATTGTTTCTTATTTTCCTCATCTCTCTCTCTCTCTCTCTTTCTCTCTCGCCATCACTCTCTCCTCTCTCTCGCTCTTCCTCCTCTCTATCTCTATCAGACCTTACAGAGAGTTGGCATCAATACAGGAATGTAGTTTAATTTCCTTTTTGATTAGAGTGGAGCATGGAGATGGAAGAGGAGTATACTTTTCCATTTCTGCTCTCCCTCTGTTGGCTGTTTGTGATGGGGAAAGTCTACCTCTCTGCTTCCTGGTCAGTAGTGGGATGTGTCCCAAATAGGATCCTTATGGGCCGTGGTCGAAAGTAGTGCGCTATAAAGGGAATAGGGTGCCATTTAGGATGTACCATAAATACTACTAGATCATTGTGTAGCTTTTCAAAACTCAGCACCTCTCCTTGCTTGCTGACCTCTCCTGAACACTACCCCCTCCATTATTGCTATGGAATGTAAACCTGATATGCGTGTTTTGCTGAGTATGACTTCACAAGGTTGTCTACTGTAGCTAATTCACTGGTGCTCGATATGCTCTAATAAATGAGTCAACTGTGTGTCTTATAGGCAACCAAGGCCATATATCCACTTGAACGTATTTTAGTTTTCATCCCAAATGGCACCCTATTCCCTTATTTAGTGCACTACTTTTGACCAGGAATAGGGTGCCATTTGGGACACATACTTTCTATGTACATGAATTACTTCCAACAGAAAGATTTCTTACTGTATGTTTCCCGTGATGAACCTTAGGTGAACTTACTTCTGGGTCAGTCTGCTCATGGATCCCACCCAAGACTTTATGAAAGGCATATGGCTGACGCTATGGTTATACATTGGGCTGATGTGTTTGTGTCTTTATTTTTGTCATTTTATTGGGGTTGAGTGTAGACTCTCACCTTTAGAAGCAATATTATGTCATTCCTGTGACAGAGTAAACTATTTTTTTTTTTTGCTCTGCGTTAGTTAACTGAGACAAAAGAGGAAAACAGTGTGAACGTTTTATGTTTGGTATAGCTAACTAACGACAGTTTGAATCGTTGAGTGGTGTTGGTTTCCTTACCTTCTGACCTTCCTCTTGTTATGTTTGAGACTGAGCCAACTGTGTATTGGACATGGCTAGCTGCTGCTAGTTATCATTCCATTCAATGCGTTTGTTCCAACTTGTGTTTTTACTCTCTTCTCTTCTCTTCTCTTCTCTTCTCTTCTCTTCTCTTCTCTTCTCTTCTCTTCTCTTCTCTTCTCTTCTCTTCTCTTCTCTTCTCTTCTCTTCTCTTCTCTTCTCTTCTCTTCTCTTCTCTTCTCTTCTCTTCTCTTCTCTTCTCTTCTCTTCTCTTCTCTTCTCTTCTCTTCCCTTCCCTTCCCTTCCCTTCCCTTCCCTTCCCTTCCCTTCCCTTCCCTTCCCTTCCCTTCCCTTCCCTTCCCTTCCCTCTCCTCTCCTCTCCTCTCCTCTCCTCTCCTCTCCTCTCTCCTCTCCTCTCCTCTCCTCTCCCTCTCCTCTCCTCTCCTCTCCTCTCCTCTCCTCTCCTCTCCTCTCCTCTCTCTCCTCTCCTCTCCTCTCCTCTCCTCTCCTCTCCTCTCCTGTCCTGTCCTGTCCTGTCCTGTCCTGTCCTGTCCTGTCCTGTCCTGTCCTGTCCTGTCCTTTCTTCGAGTCTAATCCTCTCCTCCATTCTAATATTCTCATTAGAGTATCTGGACCAGCAGAGCAATGTGTTTTCACAGCCGACGTGTGACATCACCACCATGTATCAACAGCACCTAATAAACAGACAGGCATCGCCTGAGGTTTGTCTGGCTGTGACAGCCCTAATGGACAAACACACACACACACACACACACACACACACACACACCATCCTCTCCCTGTCTCTGAAGTGACAGTGATCTAAGGGAGCATGAGTGCTGACTGTTCACAGTAATAATTGGAAAAAGTTCAAAGATAAACAGTTGACAAACCTAATATGTGGCGTTGGTCCAAAGTGCTGCTATTTCATTCTGCAGTTTCCAGAGTCTGTGTGTGTACACCAGATCCAGTTTTTAGCTTGGAATGCATCCCAAATGGCACCCTATTCCCTACATAGTGCACTATTTTTGACCAGGGCCTATTTCCTATCCAATGCACTAGTAGTGCACTATATAGGGAATAAGGTGCCATTTGGGACGCAACCAGAGCTTGGGCTCTACACTGAGGAGTCTGTATGTGTACCATGCGGTGCCAAACACATAAACCCAGATTAATTCTGCCATCAAAGATCTTCCGGAATGTCTTATTAACTCAGTCTCAGCTGAGTCCTGCCTTAATCAAACTCCCCCATTATAACACAAAACAAAGAGCATCTAATGTACAGCCAGGCCAAGTCAGTCGCTAGTCAGCCAAAAGGTCTTAAAGTCAACTCTGAGTCAAAGGCTGTGTCCCTAATGGCACCCTATTCTCTATATTGTGCACTACTTTTGACCAGTGTGCACTACAGGTAATAGGGTACCATTTGGGATGTAGCCTAAAGCCGTGAGATGTCTGGTAGGTGAAATGTTTTACAATAGCTCTGACCTGTGACCTCCAACACAAAGGCCACACAGCAGGAAGAGAATAGCACAGCCACATATTACAGCCAGATTTGATCTCCAATACAAACAGTGGTGTGCGTTCAGCTATCAGGGAAACAGACAGGAAAGAACTGCATTTTCCCTGGGAACTATATTGTCTATGGTGAGTTGACAACATTATACTGAAATAAAGTCAAATGTTTTTCACTATGATGGAAAGGGACAGGGAATGTTTATCTGTGGCTTTGGATTTATTGTTGTAATATGTCTCTCCTCCCTCCCTCCCTCCCTCCCCCCCACCTCCCTGTCTTCTGCACATTGACATCCGATCAAAAGTTCACAAGATGTCTAAAGCTGCCACAGCAGGCAACACTTGATCAGAGATACATTCTCTGTATTGAATGTACAGTTGAAGTCGGAAGTTTACATACACCTTAGCCAAATACATTTAAACTCAGTTTTTCACAATGCCTGACATTTAATCCTAGTAAAAATGTCCTGTCTTAGGTCAGTTAGGATCACCACTTTATTTTAAGAATGTGAAATGTCAGAACAATAGTAGAGAGAGTGATTTATTTCAGCTTTTATTTCTTTCATCACATTCCCAGTGGGTCAGAAGTTTACATACACTCAATTAGTATTTGGTAGCATTGCCTTTAAATTGTTTAACTTGGGTCAAACGTTTTGGGTAGCCTTCCCCAAGCTTTCCACAATAAGTTGGGTGAATTTTGGCCCATTCCTCCTGACAGAGGTGGTGTAACTGAGTCAGGTTTGTAGGCCTCCTGCTTGCACGTACTTTTTCAGTTCTGCCCACAAATTTTCTATAGGATTGAGGTCAGGGCTTTGTGATGGCCACTCCAATACCTTGACTTTGTTGTCCTTAAGCCATTTTGCCACAACTTTGGAAGTATGCTTGGGGTCATTGTCCATTTGGAAGACCCATTTGCGACCAAGCTTTAACTTCCTGACTGATGTCTTGAGATGTTGCTTCAATATAGCCACATAATTTTCCTTCCTCATGATGCCATCTATTTTGTGAAGTGCACCAGTCCCTCCTGCAGCAAAGCACCCCCACAACATGATGCTGGCACCCCCGTGCTTCACAGTTGGGATGGTGTTCTTCGGCTTGCAAGCATTCCCCTTTTTCCTCCAAACATAAAGATGGTCATTTTGGCCAAACAGTTCTATTTTTGTTTCATCAGACCAGAGGACATTTCTCCAAAAAGTCAGATCTTTGTCCCCATGTGCAGTTGCAAACCGTAGTCTGGCTTTTTTATGGCGGTTTTGGAGCAGTGGCTTCTTCCTTGCTGAGCGGCCTTTCAGGTTATGTCGATATAGGACTCGTTTTGCTGTGGATATAGATACTTTTGTACCTGTTTCCTCCAGCATCTTCACAAGGTCCTTTGCTGTTGTTCTGGGATTGATTTGCACTTTTCGCACCAAAGTACGGTCATCTCTAGGAGACATAACGCGTCTCCTTCCTGAGCGGTATGACGGCTGCCTTGTTCCATGGTGTTTATACTTGCGTACTATTGTTTGTACAGATGAACGTGGTACCTTCAGGCCTTTGGAAATTGCTCCCAAGGATGAACCAGACTTGTGGAGGTCTACAACTGTGGATGATTTTCCCATGATGTCAAGCAAAGTGGCACTGAGTTTGAAGGAAGGCCATGAAAAACATCCACAGGTACACCTCCAATTGGCTCAAATGATGTTAATTAGCCTATTAGAAGCTTCTAAAGCCATTACATAATTTTATGGAATTTTCCAAGCTGTTTAAAGGTACAGTAATCTTGGTGTATGTAAACTTCTGACCCACTGGAATTGTGATACAGTGAATTATAAGTGAAATAATCTGTCTGTAACAATTGTTAGAAAAATTACTTGTGTCAGGCACAAAGTAGAAGTCCTAACCGACTTGCCAAAACTATAGTTTGTTAATAAGAAGTTTGTGGAGTGGTTGAAAAACAAGTTTTAATGACTCCAACCTAAGTGTATGTAAACTTCCGACTTCAACTGTAGTTATGGACACAGAAACATGAAGGGAACAGGTGGACTGTGGTATTATCATAGCTGGTTAATAGTTTATAATCTAGCCCAGCATCTTCAGCATTGATCTGTCTGAATCATCATTGAGTGCACTCTAACCCCTCCTATAGAATGCTGAGGTTGAGAGAACACAACCCCAGTGAGCCCAGGCTCCTAAGCTATGTGTCAGCTACAGTCAGCTATATTGTCAGGCAGCAGAGCACTGACAAGGGAGAGATGCTGCTTGGATGGGCAACTTGGATGGAAAGTAAAAGACAATTTTGACATCAGTGCATTGGTTGAATGTCATGATATAAATCTTGTTGATGGAGTACTGGGTTGGCTATTATTGTTCTATATCAGTATGACAGTGTTGTAACTCTGATACGGTTGGGCACGAGGTAGTCTCCCTGACAGACATTCATAGTTTACAATATCAACCTCCAGGTGACATGAAATCTGTGTCTTACCTGACACTCTAGTCCCTACATATTGCACTACTGTTGACCAGAGCCGTATGGGCCCTGGTCAAAAGTAGTAGACTACACAGGGAATAGGGGTGTCATTTGGGACACAGATGAAGGCTCATGAGAATAGTCACGAGGAGGTTAGGCTTGGTTCTGGTTCTGGACAACAGCTGTCCTCTTTATCAGCCTTTTAATTACCCCCCCTCCCCAGTGTTACTGCCCCCCTCAGTGTCCTAGGGGACATGACCTGCCCAAAGTCCCCAGTCTGGCTATGCACTCTGCATGTCTTTGTTTATTATGACACTGAAGCCCCTCCGTGAGGAGAGAAATAACAGTGATGCTGGCTGTGTGCTCTCCGCTCTGATAGTGAGGAGAGAGAGTGAGTGTGTGTGTCTGTGTCTGTCTGTGTGTGTGTGTCCTCCGGATCCTCCCGTCCCTCTCCGGTCTTGCACCTGGTGGTCTCCACTAGACCCCCCTCCGTCGCTCCCCACCTCCTCTAGATGAAATATAATCCCCTTGAGGACCAAACTGATCTCAAGCTTATCTCCTTATCATTTCCCTCCAACACAGTCCCAGCCATCTCTCTCTCTCTCTCTCTCTCTCTCTCTCTCTCAATTAAATTCAAAGCACTTTATTGGCACAACATATGTTTCTCTTTCTCTCTCTCTCCTCAAAGACACTACCATGTGATAGCAGAATCATTAACCCATCAAATGATCTTAAGTTCTAACTGGCCAGTGTTCTGTTTCAGAGTTCTACAGATCCCATGATTCTGACATTAATCCTCTCCCCTCCCCTTCTTTCTCCTCCGGTTGGTCAGACTCACAATATGTGGTTTCTTTGTGGTCGTTTCACTTTTTCCACCATTAACACTTCCACAGGCCAGGGAGCTCTGGGTTTCTGTAGAAAGCCAGTCTAATCCATCATTAGCCTGAATAAAGGAGTTTAGTAAAACACTGCCTGGGTTTTGTAGCACAGCTTAAGCTAGGATGTATGTGGTCCAACAGGATTAAGGGATAGGGTTTGTATAGCATTTTTCAAACTTTTCTTCAACGTATACTATATACTGTAGGCAACACATGGGTATCATGCCTTCGGCGATGTGTCCTTATATAGCTCTCTCCTGGCTTCAGTCCATGGACTAGTGGGCTTTGTATAGCCAGATAGCATCTGAGATCCTATATATGTATACAGTATCATAGCTACCATTCATCACAGATAGACTCCCTCCCAGTGTTGGGTGCCATTTGGGACAACACAGACAGTGTTAGTTTGGTCTGTAGTCTAGTTCATGTGGGACTGAGACTGAGACAGGCTGGCTGTCAGCAGGAAAAGGGAAACGTTGTGTAGCTGGTGGTGATTAAGTCTTGGAAGACTACTACACTACTACTACACACACACACACACACACACACACACACACACTCCCCCCCTTTTCTTCTCTCTTCTCTTTTCCTCTTCCTCGTCTTGGAACTCGTGTTCAGTTTACTCTGTAATCTGAACATACACTGTACCTCTATTCCGCCCCAAAAGAGCACTTTGAATTAAAGATGTGACTAGCTTTACTAGTCTCCTGCAGTACTCAGACAAATACAAGACTCCTCTAATTCTGAGCGGTTTGCAGGTTTTATGCTCATATGAAATGTTGCATTGAGATTTTAACAGAAAATAACATTTCATCATTAACACATAAACGGTCACATCTTAAAAATAGAACTGGAGGCTACCATTATGAGCTTGTGGTTTCAGTAATGGTAATGTATTAATGGTCATGTATTTTCTGCAGCACTGTTGGTGTCCTTTTATTGTTTTTTTTGTTTTTGTTTTTTTTGTCATTTAGCAGACGCTCTTATCCAGAGCGACTTACAGTTAGTTAGTGCATACATTTTTCATACTGATTTCCTTAACCCTAGATTCTCTGAAAAGACAGCATCAGCAGTTTTTATAAACCATAATATGGCAGTTTTTATAAACCATAATATGGTTCAAGACCATAATATTACTTCCCGTCAGGCAGAAAGATGCTTATATGTACCGAGGTCCACAATTTCAGAGGATCATGGGATTTACCCATGCCACATGTAATCCTACCAAATGCTTATGTCCCAATTTGAAGATTTCCCTGAGAAAGTTGAAAGCGCCAGTTGAGTTCAGTATCATCACAGAACAGAGACAGTTTCAGACTGATATGTGAGAAGTGACGGTAGAAGATCTGATATATGACAGGATTAATGACAGAGGTTTCCACTAAGACAGTAAAGGAGAGATAATCAAAGACAGTATAGTAAAGCAAAGATAATCAAGGACAGTATAGTAAAGCAGAGATAATCAAAGAAAGTATAGTAAAGCAGAGATAACCAAAGACAGTAAAGCAGAGATTGAATAGGCACCACAGGGAAGTTATGTGTTACTTCTCTCCTCTCTCCCATCATCTTCATACATGCCTTCATCATCACTACCTTCATCATCACCTTCATACATGCCCTCCAGCAGTTACTATCAACTCCTTCTACATTTCCAGCTTTTACATTACTGTGCATTTTTATCCTAGAAACCAACTCCTTGTGCACAGGGAGTAATTAGTGGCCTTATTTACCCTGTTATATAGCCCCTGGTCTAAAGACATGTAAATATGATAGTGGAATAATACATCCAAAGACCTTTTGAAGCCTTGTAAAGCAGTTCGACCCCATATTTTAAAGACATACTGTACCTCATGTTTATACAATGATCATAGTTACCAGTACATCTAGAGACCTTTGTAAACCTTGTTGAAACAATTCAATGACCATTTCCTTTTGTGTATTTAGATTTAATCTCTCAAACTCAGTTCTCAGACTGTAGTTCCTTTATTGATGGTGTGTGTATCGGTTGTTTGATGAAGTGAATCTTTCTACACTTTTCTCTTAGCTCCACCCCCTCCATGCATGCACGCACGCACATGCACACACACACGCACACACAGAGTCAGTGACCCCTTCAAAGTAAACGTTAGTCTTTCCCCTCTCTTTCTTGTTAGTTAGCACGAACAGAGGTAACCTGAGAAGAGGAGAAGGTGAATGGAGTGTGTTCTCTTTTCTCTCTTCCTCTCTTCCTCTCCTCCTCTCCTTCTTCTCATCACCACAAACTGAATCCCCAGGACTTAATTACCCATCAGCCCCTGGGTTTAAACAGCCCCACATCTCTCTTTGATCTGATTAAGGTCCAATAACGTCTCTCCTCTGATCCACCCCTCCCCTCTCTAACTCTTGACCTCTACCCCACCCCCTCCCTTCCCCCTTCCCCCTTCCTCCCTTCTACCACCCACCCAGCCACCTAATGAAATCTCAATATGTGACTCGTTTCAGGAAGCTAGGCATATGTCGTGCGTCACTACTTCACAGGAGCGCCATTTGAACATAAACTTTTTTTTTTTATCAAAGTGCGTTTTGAAAAGAGTGGAATTAGGTATGCTAGCTAAGGAGATGGAGAAGATTATTGTGTTTGATTGTAAATATGCAGACGGAGTAGAAAAGAGAACACACAGAAGGCTGTTGTATAAAACACCTGTCTCCGGATTACATCTTCAAACTAAGGGCAACCATGGTATCCATGACAGAGAGGGAGAAGCGTCCACCCATGTATATGGGTAAGATAGTCTAGCTAGCGACATTTTCAGATATTACACGTTTCTAATTTTGTCAGAAAGTCGTTTTCATTTCAAGTTAAAGTGTACTGTTAGCTAGCTAGCTAACGTTATCTGGCTGGCTAGCTAGCTGATGTTACGTGTATGATCTGTGTAGTAATATTATTTGTCCAGTGTGCGCTCTGAACGCTCCGAGAATGAATTTACGAATGGACAATCTGACAATGCTCTGAGTTTATGAACGCCCAGAGCACGAACACCCCTGTAGTATAAACCAGCCTTTAGTCTTGAAATCTTTGGTTGTTTAGTACATAGCCTCACTTGTGAATCCTTAAAGAGATGGGTGGGGCTAAAGCTTAAGAGGGTGTAGACAAATAAGAGCTCTCCAGCAGGTACCAAAACATTCAAGGGCCATTTTCTCAAAAGTGAGGTTACAAGTTTATCAACTTTCAAAGCAGAATCACTTTCCCATTGTTCCTCAACTGTAGTGTATGATATACAATTTTCTAGCTCTAAGTTTCTACTTTTATCCAATATAAATTTCAAATGTTGTTACATAAGACCGAATCGAGCCGGTCGGTCCCATATGGCTGCTGCTGCTACCTCCAGTACAACAGGCCAGGCCTTGGATGTAGCTCCTTCCATCCGGCCTATAGAAATACACTGACAGTTTTATATCAGGACAAGGGCCCTGCAAATCTCTGAACCCTTCAGAAGTTCAGCATACAAAGCAACCAGACACAAGGTACATGCTGCTCAGGCCCAGGCTGCTAGTCATGTAACAGGTGCTTCAAAGTATGGTTGTACTTCCGCTTCTGATATGAAGACCATATGAACAGTCAAGAAATGGCTGATAGGTTTATCACGTCAAGGAAGATAGGAAGATCTTCCAGCTGTGTTATCACTTTAATGCCTTATGGTAACAACAGCACATACAGAACATCATACAGAGAGAAAGAGAAAGAGAAAGAGTGGAGGGAAAGGAGAGGTGTGTGACCTTTCTGAAATGTGGTTTCAGCTTGGCCATCCCAGAGAAGATGCATCTGGCACTTAGTTCCCTACCGACGTGACATCACAAGCCACGTCCTCAGAGTATGTGCAGACGCGCTGGCTGGAGTGTTTATGGACATATTCAATCTCTCCATATTCCAGTCTGTTGTCCCTACTTGCTTCAAGATGTCCACCATTATTTCTGTACCCAAGAAAGCGAAGGTAACTGAACTAAATGACTATCGCCACGTAGCACTTACTTCTGTCATCATGAAGTGCTTTGAGAGGCAAGTTAAGGAACATATCGCCTCCACCTCACCAACACCCTAGACCCACTACAATTCGCATACCATCACAACTGATCCACCGATGACGCAATCGCCATTGTACTTCACAATGCCCTATCCCACCTGGACAAGATAAATACCTAGAATAACACCTCCGCAACGCTGATCCTCAACACAGGAGCCCCACAGGGGTGCGTGCTCAGCGCCCTCCTTTACTCCCTGTGTGGCCATGCGCGTCTCCAACTCAATCATCAAGTTTGCTGATGATACAACAGTGGTAGGCCTGATTACCAACAACTACGAGACAGCCTACAGGGAGGAGGTGAGAGCCCTGGCGGAGTGGTGCAGGAAAATAAGGAGAGGGTCAAAAGCGTCAAGATCCTCGCTGTGCACATCACTGACAACCTGAAATGGTCCCTTCACACAGACAGTGTGGTAAAGAAGGCGCAACAGCGCATCTTCAAACTCAGGAGGCTGAAGAAATCACAAACTTCTACAGATGCACCATTGAGAGCATCCTGTCGGGCTGTATCACCGCATGGTATGGCAATTGCACCGTCCACAACCGCAGGGCTCTCCAGAGGGTGGTGCGGTCAGCCCAACGCCTCACCAGGGGCACACTGCCTGCCCTCCATGACATCTACAGCACTCGGTCACAGGAAGGCCAAGAAGATCATCAAGGACTTCAGCCAACCGAGCCACGGCCTGTTCACCCTGCTACGATCTAGAAGGCAGAGACAGTACAGGTGCATCAAAGCTGGGATTGAGAGACTGATAAACAGCTTCTATCTCCAGGCCATCAGACTGTTAAACAGTCACCACCAGCTGGCCTCCGCCCAATACCCTGCCCTGAATCTTAGTCACTGTTACTAGTTGGCTACCACCTGGTTTTTTACCCTACACCTTAGAGCAGGGTTCTTCAATTCCGGTCCTGGAGGGCCGAAATGCCTCTGTTTTTCATCCTCTCCTTCTAATCAGGGGCTAATTCAGACCTGGGACACCAGGTGAGTGCAATTAACTACCAGGTAGAAATAAAAAACAGAAGTGTTTCGGCCCTCCAGGACCGGAATTGAAGAACCCTGCCTTAGAGACTGCTGCCCTATGTACATACAGTCATTGAACACTGGTCACTTTAATGATGTTCACATGCTGTTTTACCCACTTTATATTTATATACTGTATTCTAGTCATGGCTCATCCTATATAACTACTGCTGTACACACCCTTTCTATTCATATACTGTCCATACTGTCTATACACATCATTATATTCCTGACTCGTTCTGATATTTCTTCATTTCTTTATTTTTTAACTTTTGGATTATGTGTGTATTGCTAGGTATTGCTGCACTGTTGGAGCTTGAAGCACAAGCATTTCGCTGCTCCTGCGATAACATCTGCAAATCTGTGTACGCGACCAATAAACTTTGATTTGATTTGATTACCAGTTCTCCATATTTCATTTCCTGGACACAACCCCCTCCTAATGACCTTTCACTCATTTCTCTTTCTCACTTCTCTTTTCCTTCTTCCTCTCCTTCCCCCTCTCTCTTTTACCCTCTCTCCTTCTTCCCTATCCTTCCTCCCTCTCTCATTCCTCCTCTTTCCCTCCTCCTCTCCCTCCCCCTCCTTCCCCTTTCCCCCTCTCTTCTTCTCTCTCCCCCTCCTCCCCTCTCTTTCACCCCTCTCTCCTTCCCCCTCTCCATCTTCATTCCCTCTCCTATCAGATGACCTTCCCTCTCCTACATGGTGACCTCTCTGCCTGTTAGTCAGTTTGTCTGTTAGATATGGGTCACCTGACAGACAAACGGACTAAACTCTCCTATCAGAAACAGAGGCTGGAAAATGCAGACCTCTGTTTGTCAGTTTGTCTGTCAGTTGACCCATGAAGGGTCCCACTCCCTCCGCACTGGTTTACCCTGGTTAATGTTTCCCCAATGATCAAACTGCCATCTGCTGTAACTGTTATAGTCCCTAGAGACTGGAGTCACCACGTTCCTCACCCAGCAACACAGGTTACTCCTGAGTCCCAGGAATCTCTCAGTTGGGAATGTCAGCATTTACCCATTCAATGTGTGCATCCCATATGGCACCCTATCCCCTATGTAGTGCACTAGTTTTGATCAGGGCTCATAGGGCTGGGATGCAGCCACTGTCTCACATTTCATCATTAACCTGGGTTAGGGAAAGGGTGCTCTGTCTTAAAATGGTATAATGAATTACTCCATTACTTGATAAAGGCTTGGACGAATGTGAATGGTTTCACCCCATAGACTGATGTGTTTCTAGGCAGACAGACAGACATGGTGTCATCTGGGGTGGGATTCAATCTGTGCTGCCTGCTTCATGTTCAATCAAACAACCACTAGACAGATTGGAGAAGTCCCTCGAGAGTGTGTGTGTCTGTGTGTGCGTGTGGAGGTGAGTAAGGAGGATATGGATGTTTGTGGGTTTTCTAAAGTATCTAACTGCCGCAGCCTTTCTCCAGTCTAATATAACTCCATGCAGATACTCTGTGGTTTCTGCATTAAAATGGGTTAGCATTGCCTTGTAGGTCCATTCCTGCAGGAAATTGTTTTTCTTTGAAGTCTTGATGATTGGAATCCTTCTCTTTATGACTTTTGGTCTCATAAATGTGAACCAGAAAGCCAGCAGTGGATCCTCTCTGTGGTTCTCTTCTATTAGTGTTAATTTTATTGTGATCAGTTTCATATGATAGATCTGTTTTATCTCATAATTTAAGCTGATGGAAAATGTCAAGTATTCTATGAAATATAAAACTAACAGTTGTTTCTATCCCAGCTACTTCAAAAGACTCGACAGAATGTCTCCAGAATGTGCCTGTCAGCAGTATAGATGGTTAAAAAGAGACTTCTAGTATTCTCCTCTGGATGGAAAGTGAGAGGAGAGAAACAGCACCATCAGCACCATCAGCACCATCAGCACCATCAGCACACAGAAAGCCTACGTCCCAATTGGCACTCTATTTTCTACGTAGTGGACTACGTTTGACCAAAGGTAGTGCACTATAGTATGTCAAATCAAATCAAATGTTATTTGTCACATGCGCCGAATACAACAGGTGTAGACCTTACAGTGAAATGCTTACTTACAAGCCCTTAACCAACAATGCAGTTTTAAGAAAAATAAGTGTTAACTAAAAAATAGATAAGTATTAAACTAAAAAATGTAAAATTAAAAAGCAGCAGTAAAATAACAGTAGCAAGGCTATATACAGGGGGTACCGGTACAGAGTCAATGTGCAGGGGCACAGGTTAGTCGAGGTAACTGAGGTAATATGTACATGTAGGTAGAGTTAAAGTGACTATGCATAGATAATAAACAGAGAGTAGCAGCAGCGTAAAAGAGGGGGTGGGGGTGGGGGGAACAATGCAAATAGTCTGGGTAGCCATTTGATTAGCTGTTCAGGAGTCTTATGGCTTGGGGGTAGAAGCTGTTAAGAAGCCTTTTGGACCTAGAGTTGGCGCTCTGGTACCGCTTGCAGTGCGGTAGCAGAGAGAACAGTCTATGACTAGGGTGGCTCGAGTCTTTGACAGTTTTTAGGGCCTTCTTCTGACACCGCCTGGTATAGAGATCCTGGATGGCAGGAAGCTTGGCCCCAGTGATGTACTGGGTTGTACGCACTACCCTCTGTAGCGCCTTGCGGTCGGAGGCCGAGCAGTTGCCATACCAGGCAGTGATGCAACCAGTCAGGATGCTCTCCTGACTGGTTGGTGGCTTGCGAAAGTATTCACCACCCTTGGCATTTTTCCTATTTTCTTGCCTTACAACCTGGAATTTAAATTGATTTTTATTTGGATTTCATGTAATGGACATACACTAAATAGTCCAAATTGGTGAAGTGAAATGAAAGAAATTCAAAAAAATAAATAACGGAAAAGTGGTGCGTGTATACGTATTCACCCCCTTTGCTATGAAGCCCCTAAATAAGATCTGGTGCAACCAATTACCTTCAGAAGTCACATAATTAGTTAAATAAAATCCACCTGTGTGCAATCTAAGTGTCACATGATCTCAGTATATATACACCAGTTCTGAAATTCCCTAGAGTCTGCAACACCACTAAGCAAGGGGCACCACCAAGCAAGCAGCACCATGAAGACCAAGGAGCTCTCCAAACAGGTCAGGGACAAAGTTGTGGAGAAGTACAGATCAGGGTTTGGTTATAAAAAAATATCAGAAACTTTGAACATCCCACGGAGCACCATTTAATCCATTATTAAAAAATGGAAAGAATATGGCACCACAACAAACCTGCCAAGAGAGGGCCACCCACCAAAACTCACGGACCAAGCAAGGTGGGCATTAATCAGAGAGGCAACAAAGAGACCAAAGATAACCCCGAAGGAGCTGCAAAGCTCCACAGCGGAGATTGGAGGATCTGTCCAAATGACCACTTTAAGCCATACACTCCACAGAGCTGGGCTTTACGGAAGAGTGGCATGAAAAAAGCCATTGCTTCAAGAAAAAAATAAGCAAACACGTTTGGTGTACGACAAAAGCCATGTGGGAGTGTCCTCAAACATATGGAAGAATGTACTCTTGTCAGATGAGACTAAATTGAGCTTTTTGGCCATCAAGGAAAACGCTATGTCTGGCGCAAATCCAACACCTCTCATCACCCCGAGAACACAATCACCACAGTGAAGCATGGTGGTGGCAGCATCATGCTGTGGGGATGTTTTTCATCGGCAGGGACTGGGAAACTGGTCAGAATTGAAGGAATGATGGATACAGGGAAATCCTTGAGGGAAACCTGTTTCAGTCTTCCAGAGATTTGAGACTGGGACGGAGGTTCACCTTCCAGCAGGACAATCACCCTAAGCATACTTCTAAAGCAACACTTGAGTGGTTTAAAGGGAAACGTTTAAATGTCTTGGAATGGCCTAGTCAAAGCCCAGACCTCAATCCAATTGAGAATCTGTGGTATGACTTAAAGATTGCTGTACACCAGCGGAACCCATCCAACTTGAAGGAGCTGGAGCAGTTTTGCATTGAATAATGGGCAAAAATCCCAGTGGCTAGATGTGCCAAGCTTATAGAGACATACCCCAAGAGACTTGCAGCTGTAATTGCTGCAAAAGGTGGCTTTACAAAGTATTGACTTTGGGGGGGGGGATGGGTGAATAGCTATGCACGCTCAAGTTTGCTGTTTTTTTTTTGTTTTCTTGTTTGTTTCACCCCCAAAAATATTTTGCATCTTCAAAGTGGTAGGCATGTTGTGTAAATCAAATGATACAACCCCCCAAAATCCATTTTAATTCCAGGTTGTAAGGCAACAAAATAGGAAAAATGCAAAGGGGGGTGAACACTTTCGCAAGCTACTGTAACTTTTTGAGAATCTGAGGACCCATACCAAATCTTGTCAGTCTCCTGAGGGAGAATAGGCTTTGTCGTGCCCTCTTCATGACTGTCATGGTGTGTTTGGACCATGATAGTTTGTTGGTGATGTGGACACCAAGGAAGTTCTCAACCTGCTCCACTACAGCCCCGTCGATGAGAATGTTGGTGTGCTCAGTCCTCTTCTTTTTCCTGTAGTCCACAATCATCTCCTTTGTCTTGATCACGTTGAGGGAGAGGTTGTTATTCTGGCACTACACGGCCAGGTCTCTGACCTCCTCCCTATAGGCTGTCTCATTGTTGTCGGTGATCAGGCCTACCACTGTTGTGTCGTCAGCAAACGTAATGATGGTGTTGGAGTCGTGTCTGGCCATGTAGTCATGGGTGAACAGGGAGTACAGGAGGGGACTGAGCACACACCCCTGAGGTGCCCCCGTGTTGAGGATCAGCGTGGCTGATGTGTTGTTACCTACCCTTACCACCTGGGGGCGTCCCGTCAGGAAGTCCAGGATCCAGTTGCAGAGGGAGGTGTTTAGTCCAAAGGTCCTTAGCTTAGTGATGCGTTTTGAGGGCACTATGGTGTTGAACGCTGAGCTGTAGTCAATGAATAGCATTCTCACGTAGGTGTTCCTTTTGTCCAGGTGGGAAAGGGCAGTGTGGAGTGCAATAGAGATTGCATCATCTGTGGATTTGTTGGGGCAGTATTCAAATTGGAGTGGGTCTAGGGTTTCTGGGATAATGGTGCTGATGTGAGGCATGACCATTCTTTCAAAGCATTTCATGGCTATAGACGTGAGTGCTACGGGTCGGTAGTCATTTAGGTAGGTTACCTTAGTGTTCTTGGGCACAGGGACTATGGTGGTCTGCTTGAATCATGTTGGTATTATAGACTCAGTCAGGGACAGGTTAAAAATGTCAGTGAAGACACTTGCCAGTTGGTCAGCGCATGCTCGGAGTATAGGTCCTGGTAATCCATCTGGCCCTGCGGCCTTGTGAATGTTGACCTGTTTAAAGGTCTTACTCACATCGGCTACGGAGAGCGTGATCACATAGTCATCCGGAACAGCTGATGCTCTCATTCATGCTTCAGTATTGCTTGCCTCGAAGCGAGCATAGATGTGATTTAGCTCGTCTGGTAGGCTTGTGTCACTGGGCAGCTCGCGGCTGTGCTTCCCTTTGTAGTCTGTAATAGTTTGCAAGCCCTGCTACATCCGACAAGCGTGGGAGCCGGTGTATTACGATTCAATCTTAGTCCTGTGTTGACGCTTTGCCTGTTTGAAGGTTTGTCGGAGGGCATAGCGGGATTTCTTATAAGCGTCCGGGTTAGAGTCCCACTCCTTGAAAGCGGCAGCTCTACCCTTTAGCTCAGTGTGGATGTTGCCTGTAATCCATGGCTTCTGGTTGGGGTATGTATGTACGGTCACTGTGGGGACGACGTCATCGATGCACTTATTGATGAAGCCAATGACTGATGTGGTGTACTCCTCAATGCCATCGGATGAATCCCGGAACATATTCCAGTCTGTGCTAGCAAAATAGTCCTGTAGCTTAGCATCTGCGTAATCTGACCACTTCTTTATTGACCGAGTCACTGGTGCTTCCTGCTTTAGTTTTTGCTTGTAACAGGAATCAGGAGGATAGAGTTATGGTCAGATTTGCCAAATGGATGGCGATGGAGAGCTTTGTATGCGTCTCTGCATGTGGAGTAAAGGTGGTCTAGAGTTTTTTTTCCACTGGTTGCACATTTAACATGCTGGTAGAAATGAGGTATTACGGATTTAAGTTTCCCTGCATTAAAGTCCCCGGCCACTAGGAGCGCTGCCTCTGGATGAGCATTTTCCTGTTTGCTTATGGCCTTATACAGCTCATTGAGTGCGGTCTTAGTGCCAGCATCGGTTTGTGGTGGTTAATAGACAGCTAAGAAAAATATAGATGAAAACTCTCTTGGTAAATAGTGTGGTCTACAGCTTATCATGAGATACTCTACCTCAGGCAAGCAAAACCTTGAGACTTCCTTAATATTAGATTTTGTGCACCAGCTGTTGTTTACAAATATACACAGACCACCCCTTGTCTAACCGGAGGCAGCTGTTCTATCTTGCCGATGCAGCGTATACCCTGCCAGCTGTATGTTATTCATGTCGTCGTTCATCCACGACTCGGTGAAACATAAGATATTACAGTTTTTAATGTCCTGTTGGTAGGATATCCGTGATCTTAGTTAGTCTATTTTGTTATCCCATGATTGTACGTTGGCTAATAGGACTGATGATAGAGGCAGATTACGCACTCTTCGTCAGATCCTTACAAGGCACCCCGACCTACGCCCACGATATCTTCGTCTGTTTCTCATGCGAATGACGGGGATTTGGGCCTTGTCGTATATAGGTGATAGGGTGCCATTTGGGACGCATACAAAGACTAACAGGCTGCGTTACTATGATGATGTGAGGTTATGGAGACAATGTTAGGTTACCATGACGATGGAGTGCTCTCCTGGGAAATTGATGAGGAACAATCAGTTATCTATATAATCTACATTATCAGTGGTCCTCTGTGGGTTATGGATCTGAGAATAACCATACTGTTCTGATTCATGATCTACATTATCTGTAGTGTGTTAGAGATCTGAGGTTAACAATAACCATGTGGTTTTGATTAATGTTTTTTTTGAACAATGTAGTGTCTGTCTCGAACTGCAACAATAGCAGCAACAGGCCAGTCAGCTAGCTATGCCACATGTTGGAGGTGATGAGTGGAGAGAGATAAGGAGATGATGACCCATTCACACAGACTGTAGGACTGGATGTGTGTTTCAATAGTTATAATGTGTCTCAGCTGTGTGTGTGTGATCAACCACAGAGGGTGATCACACACATGAGGGTGATTCAGAAGGGGATGCTGAACAGAACAGGAGTGCACGTGTGTTTGTGTGTGTCTGCATGCATGCCTTTGTTGATGCTTTTGATACATTTGTGTGTGTGTGTGTGTGTGTGTGTGTGTGTGTGTGTGTGTGTGTGCGAGTCACATTGGCCAGGGCAACAGTGTATCCAATATCTAAAGGATACAGTGCTCCATCACCACAGAGTATCGTATTGTATGATATTACTACATGTTGTCTTTAAGCTGCAGTCACTGGTTGCATCCCACATGGCACCTTATTCCCTGTAAAGTGCACTTATTTTAACCAGAGCTGGTCAAAGGTAGGGCACTATAAAGGGAATAGGGTGCCATTTGGGACAAAGCCTTGGTCCAATAAAGAGATGACTTCATGCGGTCTGTTTGATAATAATCTGTGGTTCTGGGAGGAACTGTTACCTCAAGGCTTGACCTTAGTACAGTCTTTAATTACCAACCCAGAACAACCTGGTGAAGGGCGGAAACATGAACTGGCAACATGATGTAGGAGGGGAAATACATACTGAACTGGCAACATGAAGTAGGGGGGAACATACAGACTGAACTGACAACATGAAGGGGGGTGGGGGTGAATACAGACTGAACTGGCAACATGATGTAGGAGGGGGGAATACATACTGAACCGGCAACATGAAGTAGGGGGGAACATACAGACTGAACTGGCAACATGAAGGAGGGGGGGGACATGCAGACTGAACTGGACTCCACAGCGGAAATTAACTTTTTCATTCTCAACTGCCATAGAGTGATTTAAAGACTGTTAGTAGTTTCTAGAGGCATACTTAACTGTGTTTAGTCCATTATGAATGTGACTGGCCCCAAATCACTTTAAAATGGAATCTTCAGTAGGGGGAAACAGCGCCTCTGGCCGCCCCACCACCAATGTTATTGTTTTTGTTGCTGAGCTAAGGAGCGTCGCGCAGCATGGTAAAAAAATGGAACTACATATTGTGCTCTTCTATCAATTATGTCCAAGTGGGAAAAAAAGCGTTTGTTGTTTGCAGTAACTTCCTTGTTGTTGTAATATCGCAAACGGACACAGCAGTTTCATCATTAAGAATTCCAGCTTTAAGTGTAATCCTGTTAGTGTTTCTCTGTTACAGAAGCATCTTAATGGAAGATGGCAGAGATACTGCACACACACACACACACACACACGCACGCACGCACGCACGCACGCACGCACGCACGCACGCACGCACGCACGCACGCACACACACACACACACACACACACACACACACACACACACACACACACACACACACACACACACACACACACACACAGAGAGAGATGAAAGAGCAGGGATGTGTGCAGGGTTAGAGGTCAGGGAAGGACAGCTGGCTGTTTGGTTGACCTTACATGTTATTCAGACCCCTACCGCTTCACTCCCTTTTGTGTGACAGTTGAACACACACACCGTGCAGAATACACACACACCGTGGAGAACACACACACCGTAGAGAATACACACACTGTAGAGAATACACACACCATAGAGAATACACACACCGTGGGGAATACACACACCGTAGAGAATACACACACCGTAGAGAACACACACACCGTAGAGAATACACACACCGTAGAGAATACACACACCGTAGAGAACACACACACCGTAGAGAATACACACACTATGGAGAACACTCACACACCGTGCAGCAGCATAAGGGTGAGTGGGGAGTGTGTGTCCATGGAGGAGTATCCATGCCTCCCCCATTCTGTTAGGCCTGCATGGGTGACACTGAACTGTAGTCTCTCAGCCGTAGCAGGGAACCTGTCAGCTGTAACCACCACACATGGCCTTATACCTCCACATCTGTTGAGGAGGAACATTGGCTTATGATGGCTCCCACACAGTTGGTGATGCCGTAGGTATGGGTCCCTCTGTGTATGGGTATGTTGTGTATTGTTCTTAAATATTGTGCTTTGTTTTATGTCTGTCTACATGAATATCTACATGTTGTAAGACAAATAAATAACTTATTTTACTGATATAGTAAAGTGGTTATAATCATAATCATCTAAGTAATTATGGATATATGGTGACACCCTTCAGTTGGGTAACACAGCAGACGTGGTATGACTTCAATAAGACTAATCTGTTGTTTTCCATCATCATGGAGAACTCTGGGACTGTGTCTGAATCATATCCACTCTGGTCTACAGTAATGTATGACAAACTCTACAAAGATTCACAGCACAGTCTTATCGGAATATGGACACACTCATGGGAGAGAGGGAGGGAGGGAGGAAGAGAGAAAGAGAGAAAGAGAGAGAGGATTAAAGAGAAAGAGAGGTAGAAAGAGAGAAAGTGCAGGGCAGAAAGAGGGAGAGAGACAGAAAGAGGCAGAGAGAGGTAGAAAATGAGAGAGAGAGAAAGAGTGAGAGACAGAAAGAGACAGAGAGAGGGAGAGAACATCTGGTGAAAACAATGAACCACAGGCCTTGTTTTGTTTTGTGTGGTCAATGCCAGATGTGATACACAGAAGCATAGCTTGTGAGTTTGGTAAAAATTACATCTCTGCATTCCTGGTAAACGTTTGACTATACGATGGCACCATAGTCTTTGAGAACATTTTAATTTTAATGGTATACAGGTCCTGACAATTTTATAGAAGAAACAATCGTATGTGCTTTACAACCAGTGAGAGTGGTTTGGGGTTACCCTGCCACCCTACAAGGAGCACTGTCCTGTTGCTCTGGAACCAGGATTAAATTGTGAAAAGGACATAGATGTTCAGTTAAGCCTGATTTACAGAGCCTGCAGTGAGTGGGTGTTAGTACGGGCTCTGTACTCTCCTGTAGGCTTTCAGCACTCTTCACTAGATACTGTACAAACACAGAGCTCTCTCTCAGTACAAGCACAGAGCTCTCTCCCCCCCCCCTCTCAATTTTAATTTAAGGGGCTTTATTGGCATGGGAAACTTATGTTTACATTGCCAAAGCAAGTAAAATAGATGATAAACAAGTGAATTAAACAATACAAAAATGTACAGTAAACATTACACTCACAAAAGTTAAAAAAGAATATAGATTTTTCAAGTGTCATATTATGTCTATATACAGTGTTGTAATGATGTGCAAATAGTTAAAGTACAAAAAGGAAAATGAATAAACATAAATATAGGTTGTATTTACAATGGTGTTTGTTCTTCACTGGTTGCCCTTTTCTTGTGGCAACAGGTCACACATCTTGCTGCTGTGATTGCACGCTGTGGTATTTCACCCAATAGATATGGGAGTTTATCCAAATTGGATTTGTTTTTTAATTCTTTGTTGGTCTGTGTAATCTGAGGAAAATATGTGTCTCAAATATGGCAGGAAATTAGGAAGTGCAGCTCAGTTTCCACCTCATTTTGTGGGCAGTGTGCACATAGCCTGTCTTCTCTTGAGAGCCAGGTCTGCCTACGGCGGCCTTTCTCAATAGCAAGGCTATGCTCACTGAGTCTGTACATAGTCAAAGATTTCCTTAATTTTGGGTCAGTCACAGTGGTCAGGTATTCTGCCACTGTGTACTCTCTGTTTAGGGCCTAATAGCAATAGTTTAGGGGACTCTTCTCCAGGTTCATCTCTTTGTAGGTGATGGCTTTGTTATGGAAGGTTTGGGAATCGTTTCCTTTTAGGTGGTTGTAGAATTTAACAGCTCTTTTCTGGATTTTCATAATTACGAATATCGGCCTAATTCTGCTCTGCATGCATTATTTGGTGTTTTACATTGTACACAGAGGATATTTTTGCAGAATTCTGCATGCAGAGTCTCAATTTAGTGTTTGTCCCATTTTGTGAATTCTTGGTTGGTGAGCAGACCACAGACCTCACAACCATAAAGGGCAATGGGTTCTATAACTGATTCAAGTATTTTTAGCCAGATCCTAATTGGTATGTCAAATTGTATGTTCCCTTTGATGGCATAGAAGTCCCTTCTTGCCTTGTCTCTCAGATCGTTCACAGCTTTGTGGAAGTTACCTGTGGTGCTGATGTTTAGGCCGAGGTATGTATCGTTTTTTGTGTGCTCTAGGGCAACGGTGTCTAGATGGAATTTGTATTTGTGGTCTTTTTTGGAGCACCATTATTTTTGTCTTACTGAGATTTACTGTCAGGGCCCAGGTCTGACAGAATCTGTGCAGAAGATCTAGGTGCTGTTGTAGGCCATCCTTGGTTGGTGACAGGAGCACCAGATCATCAGTAAACAGTAGACATTTGACTTCAGATTCTAGTAGGGTGAGGCCGGGTGCTGCAGACTGTTCTAGTGCCCTCGCCAATTCGTTGATATATATGTTGAAGAGGGTGGGGCTTAAGCTGCATCCCTGTCTCACCCCACGGCCCTGTGAAAAGAAATGTGTGTGTTTTTTGCCAATTTTTACCACACACTTGTTGTTTGTGTACATGGATTTTATAATGTCGTATGTTTTTCCCCCAACACCACTTTCCATCAATTTGTATAGCATACCCTCATGCCAAATTGAATCAAAAGCTTTTTTGAAATCCAGGTCTGGGAGAGTGTCTCGCTGATCTGGGCAGGGTGTCTGTTGATGTTTGTGTGAGGTGTTGGGGCTGCGGTTGAGGGCGATGTCCTTTAGGGTCCAGTCGAAGGTGGGCACTGCTGCCTTGAATAGGTGGACCTGGTCGTAAAGGCTGTTCAAGTCCAGGGTGGATTGGTGGGCCAGGTAGACATTTGGTTTTGAGGCACAGTCACGGGAAATACTTGCTATTACCCGCTGTAGAGCAGGGCTATCCCCCCACTCTATATCTCTCTCTCTCTCCACAGCTACACCAACTGGCCAGGTAATTAATATAGCAGAATATTGCAGGTCCAGACACTCAATGATAACATCCATATCCTATTTAATTATTCTATCGCTGTACAGAAAGCAGGAAATGTCATAATTCAGGGGAGCCTGACTTTGGGTTAAGCGCTCCTGGAGTGTTCTTGGATAGCAGCTGAGGTGGAACTGAGGTAACCTTAAACAGATTGTACTAGGGCTGTGTCCTAAATTGCAACCTATTCCCTACACTGAGTATACCAAACATTAGGAACACCTTCCTAATATTGAGTTGCACACCCTGCCTTTTGCCCTCAGAACAGCCTCAATTCGTCGGGGTATGGACTCTACAAGGTGTCGAAAGCGTTTCACAGGGATGCTGGCCATGTTGACTCCAATACTTCCCACAGTTGTGTCAAGTTGGCTAGATGTCCTTTGGAGGGTGGACCATTGTTGATACACACGTGGAACTGTTGAGCGTGAAAAACCCAGAAGCGTTGCAGTTCTTAACATAAACCGGTACGCCTGGCACCTACTGCCATACCCCGTTCAAAGGCACGTCAATCTTTTGTCTTGCCCATTCACCCTCTGAATAGCATACATACACAATCCATGTCTCAATTGTCTCAAGGCTTAAAATTCCTTCTTTAACCTGTCTCCTCTCCTTCATCTACACTGATTGAAGTGAATTTAACAAGTGACATCAATAAGGGATCATAGCTTCTACCTATATTTAGCTGGTCAGTCTATGTCATGGATAGAGCAGGTGTTCTTAATGTTTTGTATACTCAGTGTATATACTGTAGTGCTCTGGTCAAAAGTAGTGCACTATGTAGGGAATAGGGTGCCATTTGGGATGCAGCCTAGTAGTTAAAATGCCAACATTAGCTTTGCTTGTAATATAAATCAAATTTAGTATCTTTCAAATTGGATATGTTTTGATTCAATGTTTTATATGTTTCTTTTAGTAGGTTGCATGTAACTTTGTTTAATTACAAAAGTCTGTGGAGCTGCAGGGAGAAACAACATGAAGTAGTTACCTACTATGTTCTCTATACTTTACACCACATACACACACACACACACACACACACACACACACACACACACACACACATACACACACACACACACACACACACACACACACACACACAGTACATACATACCAGACAGGTGGGAATGTTTTAGACTAATCACTTGAAGAGGAGCAGTAGACGTGTATACAGGAGAAAATATAGTTACTCTGCCACCTAAATATTTTGCTGAAAACTAAATAAATAGTGTTAGGAGTGGAGTACATTGCTTTGGAGTCCTAACTGAAGCTTTCTCAGAAAACTCACATGAAATGTAGTGATATTCTTCTGATGCTCTCTTAAGCTCAGTGTTGGGGTGTAGTGTACATATAGTTCAACTAGTAATTTAACTACATTTCGTAGTAGCTTGGTGGTAGTTGAACTAAATTCAAATCTTGGTAGTGTTTTCCAAGTTTACTTCGCTATGATGGTTATTACATCAATATTTGTGCATAAAAGCATTTCCAACGACATTTCTCGCATAATTAATTTTACAGACACAAAAAGATCCCACCTTGTATAGTGTATTTTGTTGACATTTGGAAAGTTTACTGAACATTTTTCTGTTCTGGCCAGTCATGACATTTTTTAATCCAACGTACTTTACTTGCATAAATAGGTTGGATGGAAACCTGGTTACAGTAATAGATTTCCATTCAAATTGGCAAAAATAGCTTTTTAGAAAATCACTATTTCTCAACCATGAATTTTGCTAGGACTGTCTGGGAGAGTGGCGGGGAAAACTGAAAACTAGCTGTTATTGGCAGAGAGGTTTGGAACTCTTTGTTATTGGTCTATTAACCAATTTACTGCATGGGGATGTCACCATGGAAAGCCAAATTCCCGCCCATGCAAACCTGATGATTAGAAGATCCTGTGTAGATTGTATTTTCAACCAACAATTTTTTTTCACAGTTTTACAGTGTTAGATTCATCAGCTGTTGTACAATATGATTAAAAACAACACAGAATTTTGACTGCACTGGGACTCCAGAGTGATCTGTTCTTTCAATTTGTGGTCTATGGCATTTGCGATTTAGATATTATACTTTATCACAAAGTAGTTTGGATGTAGTGAACTACTTTTTCAAAGTAACTTAAGTAAACTATATTTTTCTTAAGGGTAGCTTTAGTGTAGCTTAACTTATTCCAGTGTGAAGTAATTGGCTTGGTAAACATTATTCTCAGAGTAGCTTCCCCAACCCTTAAGCTCTTTGTGAAAACTCTGAGAGAACTCTGATAGAAGTGAGAGAACTCTGAGAGAAGTGAGAGAACACTGAGGGAAATGAGAGAACACTGAGAGAAGTGAGAGAACTCTGTGAGAACACTGAGAGAAGTGAGCGAACACTAAGAGAACTCTGATAGAAGTGAGAGAACTCTGAGAGAAGTGAGAGAACTCTGAGAGAAGTGAGAGAACACTGAGGGAAATGAGAGAACTCTGAGAGAAGTTAGAGAACTCTGAGAGAAGTGAGAGAACACCAAGAGAAGTGAGAGAACTCTATGAGATCTCTGTGAGAACACTGAGAGAAGTGAGAGAACTCTGTGAGATCACTTTGAGAAGTGAGAGAACACTGAGAGAAGTGAGAGAACTCTATGAGAATACTGAGAGAATGGAAAGAACTCTGCAAGAACACTGAGAGAAGTGAGAGAACACTGAGAGAAGTGAGAGAACTCTGCGAGAACACTGAGAGAACTGAGATAACTTTGGGGAAAACTCCAGAGAACCCCAGTAGAAGAGATAACAACAAGATGAGAGGTGAAATTATGATACCTGGTGTTCTCTTCCTAACTATGGCCAGATCCTCTCTGTGAGGATGGGAAAACAAGCTGTTGCCTACTGTTGGCAGGACACAGAGTGTTTGGAAAAGCAGTTATTTTGTGTGTGTTTGAAAACAAATGTATTTTTACTTGCAATTACGTGAGCCAATGAAACAGATCCAAACCGTTCTAAACAGTTCTAAAAGTGTGTGCGTGTATGCGTGCGTGTGGACGGTTCGTCTCTATTCCCACGGGGGGCCAGTATAAAAAAAAAAATGTATTCACTAACTGTAAGTCGCTCTGGATAAGAGCGTCTGCTAAATGACTAAAATGTAAATGTAATTACCAGAATGGGTTTTTATACAACGACCAGGGTCTGGCCCTGGTCTGAACCAGAGTAGGAATTACCTCCCATGGGTCTGGACAGAACTAGTGTGTGTGTGTGTGTGTGTGTTTGTGTTAATGACCTCCCACACTGCATACACACTCCTAACTACACACACAACTACACACACTGCATACACACACTGCATGCACACGGCTTACAAACTACAACACACTCTCTTACAGACACTGTATACACACGCTACAACACAGACTGTATACACACGCCAACACATTTCTGTACACACTGTATACATACGGCTTACACACAGCATACACACTCCAGCCCAGAGCTCTGCCCAGGACCAGGCAGCTCCATTAGTCTCAGCGATTACATCCCAAATGGCACCCTATTCCATATGTAGTGCACTACTTTAGACCAGGGTCAATGGGGCTCTGGTCAAAAGTAATGCACTATAAAGGTTATAGGGTGCCATTTGGGACGCAACCAGTGTTTATGGGAAGGTGACAAGGCCTGTTTATGTGTTGGGTTCCAGTGGTTCCAGTAGGATGATGTGGGGCCCAGAGCCTCTCTCTCTCTCTCTCTCTCTCTCTCTCTCTCTCTCTCTCTCTCTCTCTCTCTCTCTCTCTCTCTCTCTCTCTCTCTCTCTCTCTCTCTCTCTCTCTCTCTCTCTCTCTCTCTCTCTCTCTCTCTCTCTCTCTCTCTCTCTCTCTCTCTCTCTCTCGTTCTCTCTCTCTCTCGCTATCGCTCTCTCTCTCTCTCTCTCGTTCTCTCTCTCTCTCGCTCTCTCTCGCTCTCTCTCTCTCTCTCTCTTGCTCTCTCTCTCTCTCTCTCTCTCTCTCTCTCTCTCTTGTCTCTCTCTCGCTCTCTCTCTCTCCCTCTCTCTCTCTCTTGCTCTCTCTCTCTCTCTCTCTCTCTCTCTCTCCTCTCCATCTCTCTCTCTCTCTCTCTCTCTCTCTCTCTCTCTCTCTCGCTTTCCCTCTTTCCTCTATCTCTGCCTCTCTCCATCTCTCCCTCTCTCTCTCTCTCGCTTTCCCTCTTTCCTCTATCTCTGCCTCTCTCCATCTCTCCCTCTCTCTCTCTCTCGCTTTCCCTCTTTCCTCTATCTCTGCCTCTCTCCATCTCTCCCTCTCTCTCTCTCGCTTTCCCTCGTTCCTCTATCTCTGCCTCTCTCCATCTCTCCCTCTCTCTCTCTCGCTTTCCCTCTTTCCTCTATCTCTGCCTCTCTCCATCTCTCCCTCTCTCTCTTGCTCTTTTTTCTCGCTCTGGCTCCCTACCCCAGTACCTTCTCCCTCCCACTATTTTTCTACATCCCTCCCTCCCTCCCTCCCTCTCTCTTCACCATCGCTCCAGACTCTAATGAAACCTCAGCTCTTCATCTCTCCTCTTGTTTCATCTCTCTAAGCCCAGGAAATGGAACTGGGAAAGTGTCCCGCATGGGAGACGTCCAAAACACATGATCTGCGTCTGAAAGGGCACTATATTCCCTATATAGTGCAATACTTTTGACCAGGGCCCATAAAGCTCTGTTTCGGGCACACCCATGGAGATTTCCTGGTCTGTTTTAATGGTGGAGATTTTAGCCCCAGTCAGTGTTTAGTGACGCTGAGACTTCCATTGTAATTGTCCTTAAGGAGGAAAACAGTCATTACAGCAGACAGTGTCAGGGCAGAGACTGACTATTGTTGTGTTACCATTAATCATGGGGAAGCCTGGTGCAAAACTAAACTATATGTCTAAACCTGCTACTTTTCACATGCAGGGAGAATACAGAGAGAAGCAGCCATGATGGGAAACCACTTATTTGATAGTATGGTCTGGCCAAAGATCCTGATAGTAAAAGATTCTGGTTTAACCTGGAATCATACGTTTGTGTTCCAACTCAAACTGCTAGGCTGTGTGTTTATCACAATCAAACCTTTTTTTACAGTCATTGAATTCACAACTGCCTTTCCTGTTTCTTTTTATTTGTTGTTTCCTAATTTTTACACTTCACATTCAAAGGATACATTTATGTGGAAAGTAACAAAACAAACAAAGACATTAACAAAATACACAACCAAATCTTTCTCCCCATGAGTAGCCAAAGTGTCTGAACAATTAGCTATTGTGTTCACATTTAACATTTAAGATAATGAGACGAATTGCCCCCACTTAGCCTCACTCACTGTAAATGTAAACAAATAATCTCAGAACCCAGAACCAAACCTCAAGAGATTAATATACAAATCAATACATCATCAAGTAACATATTTACACAGTAACACTAATGGCGTAATGCTGTGGTTTCTCTGCATGGCTATACCAGTCTCGGCTCTCTCTTTCGGTCACACTTTATTTGGATAGTTCAGATTGTCCACCTGCAGATGCTATACAGATGGTCATACTATCAACAAACTATCTGTTGATATCAACTGCTTGCTAAAGTTACAGTTAGGGTTAGGTTTAGAATAAGGGTTAGGGTTAGGGTTAGGGTTAGGGTAAGGGTTAGGGTAAGGGTTAAGTTTAGGGTTAGGATAAGGGATAAGGTTAGGGCTAGGGTTAAGGTTAGTAGATCGTTAGTTGAAATGTTACTGATAGTCTGTAGAGCATCTACAGATGGACAATCCAAATAAAGTGTTACCTTAATTTCTCCCCTCTGGGACAGCATGCTCCACATCCATACAACAATGAAAAGGTACAGTAGTTTACTGTAGTACTGGGGCCTGGGGACCAGTACAACTAAACACATCTTTACTGCTCTACTTTTTAATCACTCTCAATCAGTGGAAATTACTCTAACCCCTCTCACCGTGTGTGTGCAGTGTGTCTTGTGTGTGGGTGTGTGTGCCGTATGCGTGTCTGTGCTATACCTGGCACCTCATGTCAGTAGCATTTCCACACTCTCCTTGTGTTTCTCCTAAAACAACCATTGGGTTTTATTGTAGTTAGATTGATGATAAATTACTGCTGTTTTTTCCCTGTTACTGTTTTCACGATGCCATGGCACAGCCGACCTACGCAGCAAGGCGAGGCGCCCGCTCAGGCTCTTTAGTGGTACGCACGCACGCACACACAAACACACACACACACACACACACACACACACACTCAGGGAAGTGGGAAGATTGCAATGCCTGCCAAGTGCCTGGCAGGACCAGTGGTGCCCCAGAAGCTGAGAATAGTATACCCATGTACAGTAGGTTGACATTTTAAATACATAGACATCTTAAATAAACAGACATCTTAAATACACCTGCATAATACACTATTTCTGACCAGATTCCTATGAAAAGGAAATACATTAGCACTGAAAGTATGGATGTCATCTAAATGCTACGCTAAGGGATCTGTTTAATATTACATACTGTACACACACTGTTTCTGTAAAAACCCTGTCATCCTCTTGGTACACTGCGATTCTTATCAGGATAATATATGACTGAAACAGAGACAAAGCAGGTCTGTCCAGCACTCAAGCAATTTAAAAACACCTGTGGGTAATGTTATAGTGTAGTGACCTGAAACGTCCTTCTCCTGAACTCATAACTACTCATAGTACACATAATTACTGAACACCGGTCTCCCATTCATTCAAGTACCTCCTCCTGCTCTTTCAATAACACAGACAGAGAAACCCAGACAGAGTGGCTGTGTTGGAGTGGTTCAGTGTCTTTATAAACACTGTAAAAAGTCTGTTCATCTATGATGATGTGGAGATGATTACAACCCACCTCCAAACATAAACAGTATCAGCATGCCTTTACCGCTCTGCTCCCTCATAATGTAATCACTGCCTGGGAGGGAGAGAGGGAACTCAATCAGGACCTAATGGGCGCGTTCGAGCGGATCACTTTTGTCAAGACGTTGACCAACGTTGGTCACCGCCTTTCAAAGTGTGTTGCATTATGGGTAAAACAATTGTCTGATTTGCGACTAAATGTCGACTGCATGACCGTTACAACAACCATGTGATCAAAGGTCACAAACTTTCGACTGCAGTCGACTGGAAATTTCTGCAGTTGCTCCTCACCAACTGCAACTTAAAGTCGGAACCAAAGCATTGTGGGAGACAACCTTCTTCTGTGTTTTTGGAAGCAAAAGACGCTACATGCTCGTAAATGGTTGATGTCGCCACCTACTGTATCATTGGTTATTATCAATGCATGTTTACTCTTTTTTGTGGATGACTATTTAGAGCTTAAATAACTCTTTATCCTTACATCCTTACAATCTAATTGCATAGGCCTACATGTGCTCCAAATTTCTAACCTAAATAAATTAAATATCCTACTTGCGACAATATAGCTAATGTATTTATCTAGATGTTACTGTAATGTTGTGTCCCATGGTATAGCCTACAATTAGTCTTGTCTGTAATATTGTTGTCACCAAACAAATAAACATTTGTTGATCATCTATTGTGAATAAAATTGAATACCTATTGTAAGCTACACATGGGTTATTGTAGGGGCAATTTTAGAGGCTTAATCTGTGTCCAGGAAACCCCAGACACCAGTCATGGGGTCAATACCAACTGCATTTGACTGCTTGGCATGTTGCTTGGCATATTGTTTACCCAGTAACTTATCTGAAAAGATGTACATGTAGTCTAATCCTTTTCATATTGTTTACCCAGTAACTTATCTGAAAGGATGTACATTAATAGTTTAATCGTTTTCTGTACTGTGAGTGTTTTGTTCTTCATGCGTTTGAATCAAATTCTGTTGTTTACATGCTTACTGACAAAGGCAACTTAAAGGTTGAAATACGAATGCTGTAGTGATGCTGACATGCAATCAATGACCTTACAGTAAGAATATTTGTGGACAAATAATAATTAGGAAGGTACAAGGGCATGAAGTAATAGCAAACAACAGAGCATATCCCATATACTGCAAAGAAAACACCTATATGTTCTCATTCTAGTACCCTATGCATTCACTACCTGGTTATATTTGGAGAAAAACATAAAAAAATACAAAACAAGTCTTGTGACTGTTAGAAAGAACTTGGGCTGGTATCTAATTTCCTTATCATCAGGATATTCATTCCTTGGACCATGTTGATCATGTTCAGCTTTGTGTAGGAGAAGTGGAATTTTGATAGCATCCACATCCATCGGCAATAACAAAGGCGAATGCCATGTCTGCCATTGTCGCTTTTCCTAGAAACAGTAGAAGTTGTCCGACTTGCTGTCGGTGCATATGTACAGCAACTCCCCCGACTTTACTCATCAACTTCCCTCTACAGTCAGCTACTTTCGGCTTATCACTCAAACGCGCCCAATGTCTCCCTACAGCCAGGAGAGAGAGGGGAGGAGAGAGACAGGTCTGTGCCACACCACAGATCTGGCTACCTCTGCTGCTCTAAGGACCAGACCAGTCAGCCTGACTGTAAACTACTGACCTCAGCCGAGCTTTACCCTACATTTGCAATGGCACTCTATTCCCTATATAGTGCACTACTTTTGACCACTGGGCACAGACATCAATTCAACGTCTATTCCAGTTTGGTTCAACGTAATTTCATTGAAATGACGTGGAAATAACGTTGATTCAACCAGTGTGTGCCCAGTGGGAGGACTCTCATAAAATATAGTGCACTATATAAAGAATATGTCTATGTATGTCTATGTCTACAGTATATCTATATGCCTGGAGCTGTCTCTATGGGTTTGTAATTCTATATGTACAATATACAACCAACTGTTTTTCCATGCAAATGTAAAGCCCCTGAAAGACCAGAGTTGCAGAACGGGAAAGATTTGCTTTCGTGATCTGCCAAAATGTCAGAGCAGACAAGACAATACAAATCTGATGTCTGCCGTGTGGTGGTATACATTACATTACAAGCGATTATGTTTCCTGCTTTCAGTTGACCGCCAAATATCATAATTAGCATGAGGTTGCACGGCACTTTATTCTGAATATTCCTGTTGCAGAATATGAATCCATATCAAAGATGCTTGGTGTTTAGTCTGTTAGGGAGATTCAAACTAAGTGACACTCAAACTGCTTTGGTGGCGACCGCAGAACTACACTAACCTCTCCCACTGTCCCACTGCCAGTAACCACCCACAGGAGTTTGGAAGATTGCAAAATCACAGGGCTCCACCAGACCTGGCGAACGCTGAGAGGAGAGGAAAATAATGGAGAGAAGGAAAAGGGGACTGTAGAGGAGAAGAGGGGAAGAGAAAAGAGGAGAAACCTCAACTCCCCTCGCTGTTCTGGAGCCAAGCTGGGCCCTGGGCCTGTGGAGAGAGAGGGCGAGGCTGGGGCAAGTTAGGCTGTGGAGCAGAGCATAGAGATGCAGGGGGTGGCTGGGCGGTGGAGCCTGGGTGGGAGTGAGGGTCTAATGGTAACCATCCCCTGTCTAGGGAGCAGCGTTGATGTGGGCTAGCTGCCTGCCTGACGTGGGTGGTGGGTTAGGGTTAAGGTGAGTGGTAGGGAGTGATGGGGTTGTGGGGATGCCCACAGAGCACGGCATGCAGTAACACAAACACAGCTACATGTTTGTGTCAGTTTGTAGTGGTACTTTCTGGTTCTTTCTTCAGCTTTACTTCCATGAAAAGAGTAAGTACCCTAACTGTTTTAAAAAGCTCCATTGAAGGAATGTACCACCAGCTTTCCTTCCCAGCGTTTTCTCCTCAGTATGAGCATCTGTGAGGCTCTGTAAGCCATGTAATGGCAAGCTACTTTACAACCGTTGGTAATATTAAACCCTAGGTATACGACAAGGCACCCCAACCACCCTCTCTGGTTTCCAACCCCAGGTATACGACAAAGCACACCCCTCCCCCTCTCTCATTTCAAATCCTAACGTCCACATCTGGGTTTGGTCTTGTCAGTCAAACGACTACCCTGCAACGCTCTGAACTCAAACACTCCAGCTAGTAATGTCCTTGATGTTTTCTTTCCCTGGGCTGAACCAGGGAGCAGCGTGTGTAAGAAAATAGCGGCAGGCTTGTTTCTCCCATCTGACCCATTGTAAATAAACAGGTTAATACCCAGAGCAGAGACCAGCCATGTGTGTGTGTGTGTGTGTGTGTGTGTGTGTGTGTGTGTGTGACCAGCCCTGAGTCACTGAGGACCCTCTGTCTCTCCAGCTCCTCTGGGTTAAACTCCATTCCACAGCCAGCTCTATATCTCCAGTTGAGTTTTTGTCATATTTATTTTTCTAGTCATAGTAAAACCTTCCTTGAGAATGATCCTTGAGATCTTCTGTGCATTTTGGCGAGCAGGTCCACTTTAGCCCTGTATGGATGTCACAGGAGTACGCACGCACACACGCACGCACACAGCTTGTGTATCCAGCCTGCAGGTCGTTCCCAGGACCCCTGCCATCTCTTACCCTTCACCCCCCCTGCCCCCCTCTGCACCCTGTCTTTGAGGTGGAAATTGCAAATGGTTTTATAACATTTTAAGTCAGAGCCACAAATCAAATCCGTCCAGAGAGTTTCCCTTCAGGGGCTGCTGGGTCTTAAGTCAAGTACTGACTAGGGGGTTAGTGGCACTACATGACTGTTAAAACACACCTGGATACATCCCAAATGGTTCCCTATTCCCTTCATAGTGCCTTCATAGTGCACTACTCAAAAGTAGTGGTCTATATAGGGAATAGGGGGCCATTTAGGATGTAGCCCTTGAGTTACTTCCAAGGTGCTCACCTTAGTCCCATTCCCACATGGTGATGTGAAGCAACTCCAGTTTACACAACTTACAGCTGTTATATCACTATGAAGTAGCAACTGCTGTGATGATTGTGTATTGTGTGTTCAAATAAAAATAAAATGTGTCACATGCGTCGTAGACTAACAGTGAAATGCTTACTTTTCCAACAATACAGAGTTAAAGATAAGATACAAAATAAAGATTAGAAATAGTGACGATTAAAAGTAACATGGCTATATGCAGGGAGTAGAAAATAACATGGCTAGATACAGGGAGTACCAGTACCTAGTCGATGTGCAGGGGTACGAGGGGAGTACCAGTACCTAGTCGATGTGCAGGGGTACGAGGTAATTGAGGTAGCTATGTACTGTACATATAGGCAGGGCTAAAGTGACTATAGGCAACAGGATAGATAATAGACAGTAGCAGCAGCGTATGTGGTGAGTGTGAACGTGTGTGTGTGTGGCGTCAGTATGCATGTGTGCGCATCTTATATGTGTGTGGGCGTATGTAGTGTGTGTGTGTTTTTTGGGGTGTCAGTGTAAGTATGTTTGAGTCAGTGCAAAAAAGTGTAAACGCAGGTAGTCTGGGTAGCCATTTGATTAGCTATTTAGCAGTTTTGTTTAGAAGTCTTATGGCTTCTGGGTAGAAGCTGTTCAGGGTCCTGTTGGTTCCAGACTTGGTGCATTGGTACCGCTTGCCGTGCGGTAGCAGAGAGAGCAGTCTGTGGCTTGGGTGGCTGGAGTCTTTGAATTTTCTTTGGGCCTTCCTCTGACATCGCCTGGTATAGAGTTCCTGGATGGCAGGGAGCTCAGCCCAAGTGATGTACTGGGTTGTACACACTACCCTCTGTGTGCATTGGCTGTGCGGTCGGATGCCAAACAGTTGTCATACCAAGCGATAATGCAGCCAGCCAATGGTGCAGCTCGATGGTGCAGCTGTAGAACTTTGAGGATCTGAGGCCCCATGCCAAATCTTTTCAGCCTCCTGAGGGGGAAGAGACATTGTTGTGTCCTCTTCACAACTGTGTTGGTGTGTTTGGACCATGATAGAGTCTTAGTGATGTGAACACTGAGGAACTTGAAGCTCTCGACCCCCTCCGTTTCCTGTAGTCCACTATCAGCTCCTTTGTCTTACTGACGTTGAGGGAGAAGGTTGTTGTCCTGGCACAACACTGCCAGGTCACTGATCTCCTCCCTATAGGCTGTCTCATCATCATCGGTGATCAGTCAAACTTAATGATGGTGTTGGAGTCGTGGGTGAACAGCGAGTACAGGAGAGGACTAAGCACGCACCCCTGAGGGGCCCCCGTGTTAAGGGTCAGTGTGGTGGATGTGTTGTTACCTACCCTTACCACCTGGGGGCGGCCCGTCAGGATGTCCAGAATCAGGTTGCAGAGGGAAGTGTTCAGTCCCAGGGACCTTAGCTTAGTGATGAGCTTCAAGGGCACTATGGTGTTGAACCTTAGCTGTAGTCAATGAACAGCATTCTCACGTAGGTGTTCCTTTTGTCCAAGTGAGAAAGGGCAGTATGGAGTGCAATAGAGATTGCGTCATTTGTGGATCTATTGGGCCGGTATGCGAATTGGAGTGGGTCCAGGGTGTCTGGGAGGATGGTCTTGATGTGAGCCATGACCAGCCTTTCAAAGTATTTCATAGCTACATATGTGAATGCTACGGGGTGATAGTCATTTAGATAGGCTACCTTAGTGTTCTTGGGCACCGGGACTATGGTGGTCTACGGAGAGTGTGATCCGTAGCCGATGTGAGTAAGACCTTTAAACATACACAAGGCCACAGGGTTACCAAGACGCAAACTCAGAACATGCACTGACCAGCTGGCAAGTGTCTTCACTGGAGATTTTCAACCTCTCCCTGACCCAGTCTGTAATACCTACATGTTTCAAGTGGTACCTACATGATCTCACACATTGGTTCAGTGTTGCTTGCCTCTAAGCGAGCATTGAAGGCATTTAGCTCGTCTGATAGGCTCGTGTCACTGGGCAGCTCGTGGCTGGGTTTTCCTTTGTAATCCATGATCGTTTGCAAGCCCTGCCACATCCGACGAGCATCAGAGAGCCGGTGTAGTAGGATTCGATCTTAGTCCTGTATTGACGCTAGCCTTTAGCTCAGTGTGGTTGTTGCCTGTAACCCATGGCTTCTGGTTGGGATATGTACGTACGGTCACTGTGGGGACGACATCATCAATGCACTTATTAATGAAGTCGGTATCTGATGTGGTAAACTCCTCAATGCCATCAGATGAATCTTGGAACATATTCCAGTCTGTGCTAGCGAAACAGTCCTGTAGCTTCCGAATTGAGCTGGTACATCCTGTTTGAGTTTTTGCTTGTAAGCAAGTGTGATGATTACTGAGTATACGAAGAGGCAGGACGCAGACGTAGGAATTAACAAGGTCAAGGTTTACTTAACAATGAGCAAGAGAAATAACAAAGATAGAGTAAACAACACAAAGCTTAACAATCACACACAACATCATCCAGAACAGTCCAGGGCTAAATAGGGGTGGTGATGAGATGATGAGGTGCAGGTGCGCAGGACGTGATTAAGGTGCGTTGAGTTTCCATTCCGGTGTTGCCGAGGTGGTGCGCTCAGACCGGTGGCTCAGTAGACCGGCGAATCAGAGCGCCGGAGGGGAGCAACGGGAGGAGATGTGATAGCAAGAATCAAGAGGATATAGTTATGGTCAGATTTGCCAAATGGAGGACACATTTTTTCCTCCTCAGGACCCCTTCTTCCCCTTAAATGACTTGCTACTTTAATCACTCCCAGATGGGGAAGCCAGATGAAACACACACTGGCCGATACAGAGAGAGGAGGATAAGAGGAGAGAGAGAAGAGATAAGAGAAGAGATAAGAGGAGAGAAAGATAAACCTTACCCTCCATCCCCTCTTTGCTCTCTGCCTCCTAGTGTCATTATACCGTGTCTTCCATATTAACTCTCCTCCTCTGTTCTTTCATCCCCCTCTCCCTCTCTCCACCGCGCCGTATGTTCTTCTGCCAATTATGTATGGCACCCTATTCCCTTCATAGGCTGCGTTTACACAGGCAGCACAATTCTGATATTTTTTCCACTAATTGATCATTTGACCAATCAAATCAGATCTTTTCACATCAGATATTTTTCAGAGCCGATCTGATTGGTCAACAGAACAATTAGTGAAAAAAGATCAGAATTGGGCTGCCTGTCTTAACGCAGCCATTGTGGACTAGCCCTAGTCAAAAGTAGTGCACTATATGGTGCCATTTGGGACGTAGACTATGCTAACTATACCTGCTGCCAACCCAGTCCAGCCCAGCCTCGGCAGGTTTATGTCAACACTACACAGTGGAAAATGAAAAGAGCAAGTTCATGAAACCACTGTTGTTCTAGTAACCAATGCCTCAAGGTATCTCTACAGCTAACTCAGACAACTCCATGGCTTAAGACAGCAGAATCCATAGATACTCATGAGAAATTAGGGTCTTGGGTTTTGCCTAACCCTGGCTGAGTCCCAAATTGCACCCTATTCCCTTTATAGTGCACTACTTTCGACCAAGGCCAATTTGGGACGTAGACCTTGAGACCCAAACAGGAAAACACTAACTGATCCAACCTTTAGTGAGGTCAACACCGAATTTAGTAGTCTGGTCATTGAACTATCATTGAAAGCTCACACAGCTCTGTCAGTCAGCCAGTCAGACAGCCAGTCAGCCAGTCAGTCAGTCAGTCAGTCAGTCAGTCAGTCAGTAAGTATTCATCAATAGCTATCATCTGGTTTCGTGCCCAGACCAGCAAGGACAGTTGGAAATCATTTTAATATTGAGAGGACAGAGCCTGATGATGATGATAATGTTTTAACAGTATACTTCTTGGACGGGGGAGAGAAAGGTCAGTGCATGGGGGCTGAGTAAAGACGCTAACTGATACTGACATATATATGATGTTTTACAGAAGTGCCATAATACAGACAGATTCATTTGAATAGACATCTGGACGGACCAGAGCACTTCACAAAGCTGGGAGTGCGTCCCAAATGGACCCCTATTCCCTATAGTGCACTACTTTTAGCCAGGGCTCATCCCCCTATTCCTTAGTGCACTACTTTTGATTAGGGCCCTTATCCCTATGGTGCATGACTCTTGACCAGGGCTGTGTTCCCTATATAGTGTTCTACTTTTGACCAGGGCCCATAGGGACTTATGGACCATTAATTAGTCATCCACAGAAGAACTCCCATCAGCCATTAGTTCTGTAATTATAAGGAATAAGTGAACGAGCCAGAGGTCCCAAAGGGGGAAATCATTGCCCCTATTAGAAAAAACACTTAGACTACATTATTTAATTATGAGGCATGGTGGGTGTGTGTGCAAGGCTCATTTTAGGGTCTGTTATCTGATAAAGTGCAGTGGGAGAAATGTTTTCTCAAAACATTATTTTTACATTTTAGTAGACACTCTTATCCAGAGTGATTTACAGTTAGTGAGTGCATACATTTTTCATACTGGCCCCCCATGGGAATCGAACCCACAACCCTGGCGTTGCAAGCGCCATGCTCTACCAACTGAGCTACAGGAGGCTATTATGTAGTTTTCATTGCATCTCCTGCCTATATACAGTGGGGGAAAAAAGTATTTAGTCAGCAACCAATTGTGCAAGTTCTCCCACTTTAAAAGGTGAGAGAGGCCTGTAATTTTCATCATAGGTACACGTCAACTATGACAGACAAATTGAGAAAAAAAAATCCAGAAAATCACATTGTAGGATTTTTTATGAATTTATTTGCAAATTATGGTGGAAAATAAGTATTTGGTCACCTACAAACAAGCAAGATTTCTGGCTCTCACAGACCTGTAACTTCTTCTTTAAGAGGCTCCTCTGTCCTCCACTCGTTACCTGTATTAATGGCACCTGTTTGAACTTGTTATCAGTATAAAAGACACCTGTCCACAACCTCAAACAGTCACACTCCAAACTCCACTATGGCCAAGACCAAAGAGCTGTCAAAGGACACCAGAAACAAAATTGTAGACCTGCACCAGGCTGGGAAGACTGATTCTGCAATAGGTAAGCAGCTTGGTTTGAAGAAATCAACTGTGGGAGCAATTATTAGGAAATGGAAGACATGCAAGACCACTGATAATCTCCCTCAATCTGGGGCTCCACGCAAGATCTCACCCCGTGGGGTCAAAATGATCACAAGAACGGTGAGCAAAAATCCCAGAACCACACAGGGGGACCTAGTGAATGACCTGCAGAGAGCTGGGACCAAAGTAACAAAGCCTACCATCAGTAACACACTACGCCGCCAGGGACTCAAATCCTGCAGTGCAAGACGTGTCCCCCTGCTTAAGCCAGTACATGTCCAGGCCCATCTGAAGTTTGCTAGAGTGCAATTGGATGATCCAAAAGAGGATTGGGAGAATGTCATATGGTCAGATGAAACCAAACCAACTCGTTGTGGTTGGAGGACAAAGAATGCTGAGTTGCATCCAAAGAACACCATACCTACTGTGAAGCATGGGGGTGGAAACATCATGCTTTGGGGCTGTTTTTCTGCAAAGGGACCAGGACGACTGATCCGTGTAAAGGAAAGAATGAATGGGGCCACGTATCGTGAGATTTTGAGTGAAAACCTCCTTCCATCAGCAAGGGCATTGAAGATGAAACGTGGCTGGGTCTTTCAGCATGACAATGATCCCAAACACACCGCCCGGGCAACGAAGGAGTGGCTTCATAAGAAGCATTTCAAGGTCCTGGAGTGGCCTAGCCAGTCTCCAGATCTCAACCCCATAGAAAATCTTTGGAGGGAGTTGAAAGTCCGTGTTGCCCAGCGACAGCCCCAAAACATCACTGCTCTAGAGGAATGGGCCAAAATACCAGCAACAGTGTGTGAAAACCTTGTGAAGACTTACAGAAAACGTTTGACCTGTGTCATTGCCAACAAAGGGTATATAACAAAGTATTGAGAAACTTTTGTTATTGACCAAATACTTATTTTCCACCATAATTTGCAAATAAATTCATAAAAAATCCTACAATGTGATTTTCTGGAAAAAAAAATCTCATTTTGTCTGTCATAGTTGATGTGTACCTATGATGAAAATTACAGGCCTCTCTCATCTTTTTAAGTGGGAGAACTTGCACAATTGGTGGCTGACTAAATACTTTTTTTCCCCACTGTACTAGTCCTACTCGGTGGACAACTACAGTGGTCACGTCTCAGTGAGCCTTCCTTCCACCAGACTGGTAGAGGGCCCGGCCCAAGTAATGCTCTGTCCTGTGTGGGCACAGGGGGGCCATCCAGGGGGGCCATCCAGACCTTCAGTCAGACTGCAGAGCCACAAAGGGAGGAGGCCGCGGTCTGGCTGCTGGGAACTCATTTGAGCATCTTATCGTCAGTCTTTAATCCTCCTCCTCCTCAATACACAGATACCCGGAGCTTCATTCAGACATGTACAGTAGTTAGATACCTTCAAACAATACAATACTAACAATCATGACCAGAAATGTGAGTGCTGTGGTTAGACGTATTGCAGTACAGTATACAGCAGTGGGATGGAGCCCAGGAGGCAGTTGTCCCTGTGTGGTGTTTATATTTCCGTCAATAGTGTGTGTCCTGCCTCTCCTCATCCCTCTGTTTCTCCCTCTTCCCCTGTGTTCATCTCCCTTACCACCCAGCTGGTGTGTGAACTGGGGGAGGTTTCCCTCTCTCTTCTCCTCCTACACCCCTAATCCCTTCATCCTCTCCCTCTCTCCTTGTCAGAAGTGATGCCAGGACAATACAGCTGGGAAAGCTCATAGGGTTTCACTGTCTAGATTTCATCATCCCTCTCTCTCTCTCTCTCTCTCTCTCTCTCTCTCTCTCTCTCTCTCTCTCTCTCTCTCTCTCTCTCTCTCTCTCTCTCTCTCTCTCTCTCTCTCTCTCTCTCTCTCTCTCTCTCTCTCTCTCTCTCTCTCTCTCTCTCTTTGTGTTTGTGCTTTCCAGTTTCTCTGTCTGCTAACTGTCTCAATATCAATCCATCCATCTATCACTCCAATGAATCTGTCTCATTAACAACCACAAATGGTCAATATCCCATTAATGACCATTTGCGGTGAGAAGAAAGTAGTCTGGGGAGTGTCATTGTTAGAGCAATCAATGTGTGCTGTCATCCTAATGTGTATTGTATAATGCAGGGATGGGCGGCCCGCGACCCCCCTTAAAAAACAAAAACAAAATGAATATAACTCAGTCGGGCTCTCAACTTAGTAGCATACACAAGGTGCAATTTAGAAATGTGGTTGTGCATCAGCGGTATTTCTCTTGTTATGTCAGTCACTGATAGTCAGTCAATTAGCCCATTTCAGCAACAAACAAATAAATATTGCTAAGTTAGTTTAGCGGCCAGCTATCTAAACTTGTTATTATGGTTGAATTACCGTCCAGGGGACCCCCCACTGATTTTGTTACTCAGTCTCACTCGGATATCATATTAAAAACTGCAAAAATGTCTGTCCACCCTATCGCAAAATGTGTAGAATTGCAGGAAATTAGTTATAAAATTGCAAAAACTTCTCTCCGCCCTATGGCAAAATATGTAGAATTGCAGCAAACTTGCTTTAAAACTGCAACTTAAAAAATGTATTTCCTGTCACGTATACTCCTTCTCCGGCGTTCGAGGTCGCCAGTCTGCTCATTATTACGCACACCTGTCACCATCGTTACGCGCCTCATGAGACTCACCTGGACTCCATCACCTTCCTGATTACCTCCCCTATATCTGTCACCCCCTTTGGTTCCTTCCCCAGGCGTTATTGATTCTGTTCCTGTGTTTCATGCCTGTACACTACTCTGTTTCTTGTTTGGTTCCATGTTTCATTTATTATTAAATTCACTCCCTTTACTTGCTTCCCTACTCCCAGCGTACACGTTACATTTCCGCTGTCAAGAGGGGGGCCACTAAAATATTTTGTTCGCAATGTGCGGGGTATGGATGTGGGTACGTAGACCCGCGAGCAACTGCGGCCTTTCTTTTCCATCCCTGGTAGAATGCATTGTAGAACAATGGCGATCTGATGGACATAGATTGCAATGTTTTGAACACATGCGCACAAACACGCATGTTCACAGATCCTGTACCTTGCCCTAACTCTCCACCATTTGAAACACAAAGTCCACTGTATCCTACTGGGCACACACTGGTTGAATCAACATTGATTCCACGTCATTTCAATGAATAGATGTTGAATTGACGTATGTACCCATCGGGATGTCTCTTTATGTCCGTCCCTCAGGGATAGATCTCTTCTACTGGAGTGCTATTCCAGACCTCTTCCTCTTTCTCTCTCTCTCTCTCTCTCTCTCAATTCAATTAAATTCAATGTAAGGGCTTTATTGACATAGGGAAACGTATGTTAACAGTGCCAAAGCAAGTGAAGTAGATAGTGAACAAAAGTGAAATAAACAACAAAAATTTACAGCAAACATTACACTCAGAAGTTCCAAAATAATACATTTCAAATGTCATATTATGCATATATACAGTGTTGTAACAATGTGCAAATAGTTAAAGTACAAATGGGAAAATAAACATAAATATGGGTTGTATTTACAATGGTGTTTGTTCTTCACTGGTTGCCCTTTTCTTGTGGCAACAGGTCACAAATCTTGCTGCTGTGATGGCACATTGGTATTTCACCCAGTAGATAAGGGAGTTTATCAAAATTGGGTTTGTTTTCAAATTCTTTGTGGATCTGTGTAATCTGAGGGAAATATGTGTCTCTAATATGGTCATACATTTGGCAGGAGATTAGGAAGTGCAGCTCAGTTTCCACCTCATTTTGTGGGCAGTGTGCACATAGCCTGTCTTCTCTTGAGAGCCAGGTCTGCCTACGGCGGCCTTTCTCAATAGCAAGGCTATGCTCACTGAGTCTGTACATAGTCAAAGATTTCCTTAATTTTGGGTCAGTCACAGTGGTCAGGTATTCTGCCACTGTGTACTCTCTGTTTAGGGCCTAATAGCATTCTAGTTTGCTCTGTTTTTTTGTTAATTCTTTCCAATGTGTCAAGTAATTCTCTTTTTGTTTTCTCATGATTTGGTTGGGTCTAATTGTGTTGTTGTCCTGGGGCTCTGTGTGGTCTGTTTGTGTTTGTGAACAGAGCCCCAGGACCAGCTTGCTTAGGGAAATCTTCTCCAAGTTAATCTCTCTGTAGGTGATGGCTTTGTTATGGAAGGTTGGGAATCGCTTCCTGTTAAGTGGTTATAGAATTCAATGGCTCTTTTCTGGATTTTGATAATTAGTGGGTATCGGCCTAATTCTGCTCTGCATGCATTATTTGGTGTTTTTCGTTGTACACAGAGGATATTTTTGCTGAATTCTGCATGCAGAGTCTCAATTTGGTGTTTGTCCCATTCTATGACGTAGATGTTTAGGCCAAGGTATGTATAGTTTTTGGGTGCTCTAGGGCAACAGTGTCTAGATGGTATTTGTATTTGTGGTCCTGGCAACTGGACCTTTTTTGGAACACCATTATTTTTGTCTTACTGAGATTTACTCTCAGCGCCCAGGTCTGACAGAATCTGTGCAGAAGATCTAGGTGCTGCTGTAGGCCCTCCTTGGTTGGTGACAGAAGCACCAGATCATCAGCACACCGTAGATATTTGACTTCAGATTCTAGTAGGTTGAGGCCGGGTGCTGCAGACTGTTCTAGTGCCCTCGCCAATTAGTTGATATACAGTAGGGAGAACAAGTATGCTGCCGATTTTGCAGGTTTTCCTACTTACAAAGCATGTAGAGGTCTGTAATTTTTATCATAGGTACACTGCAACTGTGAGAGACAAAAATCCAGAAAATCACATTGTATGATTTTTAAGTAATTAATTTGCATTTTATTGCATGACATAAGTATTTGATCACCTACCAACCAGTAAGAATTAGACCTGTTAGTTTAAGTCTCTCTCTCTCTCTCTCTCTCTCTCTCTCTCTCTCTCTCTCTCTCTCTCTCTCTCTCTCTCTCTCTCTCTCTCTCTCTCTCTCTCTCTCTCTCTCTCTCTCTCTCTCTCTCTCTCTCTCTCTCTCTCTCTCTCTGTCACGCCCTGGCTCTAGGGACTCTTTTATGTTGAGCCAGGGTGTGTAGAGTCTATGTTTTGTGTTCATTGTTTCAGTTTCTAGTTCATGTGTATCTATGTTGGCCAGGGTGGTTCTCAATCAGAGGCAACGAGAATCAGCTGTTGCTTGTTGTCTCTGATTGGGAACCATACTTAGGCAGCCTGTTTGGCACAGTGTATTGTGGGATCTTGTTCTGTGTAGGTTTGTGTTGATGAACCTTAGACTTCACGTATCGTTTTGTTGTTTTGTTCGTGTGGTGAATATAATAATAAAGTATGTTCGCATTCCACGCTGCGCATTGGTCCAATCCTTTCGACGATCGTGACAGAAGATCCCACCATAACAGGACCAAGCAGCGTGTCCAGGAGCAGACAGCCTGGACTTGGGAGGAGATATTGGACGGGAAAGGGTCCTGGACTTGGGAGGAGATCCAGGCCGGTATGGATCGCCGTCCGTGGGAGGAGACGGTGGAGGCGCGCCGTAGAGAGGAGCAGCGGCGCCAACCGGGCCGACGTCGGACACGCAAGAGGCAACCCCAATAAATGTTTAGGGGGGGGCACACGGCATGGACGACGGGGCTGCTGGAGGCAGCTACAGGGCGAGTTTGGGGATTAGGAGAGGAGGCCACCGGGTTTGGGGGGCCGGAAGGGAGGTTGGCGGAGCCTAGAGGTAGAGCAGAGCCAACTCCCCGTACTCAGGCTAGGCAGCGTGAGACTGGGCAGGTTCCGAGATATGCAGAGCTGCGTACTGTGCTCTGAGTGGTCCGGCACAGTCCGGTATGTCCTGTGCGAGCACCACGCACGTGTCGTGCTAAGGTGGGCATGCAGCCAGGACGGAGTGTGCCGGCTCAACGCTCGTGGCCTCCAGTGCCCCTCCTCGGTCCCGGATATCCTGCGCCAGTGTCACGTGCTGTTGTGCCAGTACGTGTACACAGCCCTGTACGTCCTGTGCTGATGCCTCACACAGAGTGTGTTAAGATAGGCATTCAGCCAGGACGGGTTGTGTCAGCTCTTCGCTCCAGACCTCCAGTCCGTCTCCACAGCCCGGTCCGGCCTGTTCCTGCCCCTCGCACCAAGCTAATGGTGCGCGTTGCCAGCCCGGCCCGGCCTGTTCCTGCCCCTCGCACCAAGCCTATGGTGCGCGTCGCCAGCCCGGTCCGGCCTGATCCTGCTCCCCGCACCAAGCCTATGGTGCGCGTCGCCAGCCCGGCCCGGCCCGTTCCTGCTCCCCGCACCAAGTCAGTGGTGCGCGTCGTCAGCCCGGCCCGGCCCGTTCCTGCTCCCCGCACCAAGCTAGTGGTGCGCTTCGTCAGCCCGGCCCGGCCCGTTCCTGCTCCCCGCACCAAGCCTGTGGTGCGCATCGTCAGCCCGGTCCGGCCCGTTCCTGCTCCCCGCACCAGGCCAGGGGTGCGTGTCGTCAGCCCGGTCCGGCCCATTCCTGCTCCCCGCACCAAGCCTGTGGTGCGCATCACCAGCCTGGTCCGGCCCGTTCCTGCTCCCCGCACCAAGCCAGGGGTGCGCGTCGTCAGCCCGGTCCGGCCCATTCCTGCTCCCCGCACCAAGCCTGTGGTGCGCGTCGTCAGTCCGGCACAGCCCGTGCCCGTTTCACCGGTGCCTGGTCAGGTACCGGTCAGCTGCTCCACACCGGAGCCTAAGCAATCCGCTCCACCGATGTCCAGTCCAGCTCCAGCCAGCGGGGCCAGACCAGACCAGGGGCACTACGGGGGGGTTATTAGAGGGTGGTGGTCACGCCCGGAGCCGGATCCGCCTCCGAGGAGGAATGCCCACCCGGCCCTCCCCTGTTCTGTTTATGTTGGCGCGGTCGCATTCCGCGCCTTGGGGTACTGTCACGCCCTGGCTCTAGGGACTCTTTTATGTTGAGCCAGGGTGTGTAGAGTCTATGTTTTGTGTTCATTGTTTCAGTTTCTAGTTCATGTGTATCTATGTTGGCCGGGGTGGTTCTCAATCAGAGGCAACGAGAATCAGCTGTTGCTTGTTGTCTCTGATTGGGAACCATACTTAGGCAGCCTGTTTGGCACAGTGTATTGTGGGATCTTGTTCTGTGTAGGTTTGTGTTGATGAACCTTAGACTTCACGTATCGTTTTGTTGTTTTGTTTGTGTGGTTAATATAATAATAAAGTATGTTCGCATTCCACGCTGCGCATTGGTCCAATCCTTTTGACGAACGTGACACTCTCTCTCTCTCTCTCTCTCTATCTCTCTCTCTATCTCTCTCTCTCTCTCAGTAGAAATATTACTCACGTAGCTTGGGGCAAAACCACCCAATCAGGGCCTCTGCTGCCAAACCAAACAGACCAGTGATGGAGTGCGTGTGCAGCGGCATACCAAAAGGCCAATTATCACACACATCAGCCAGAAGCTCCACCCACACAAACATACAAGCTAATATATATTACCCAACGGGAGGCCAACATCAGTGGAGAGAGAGCGAGAAAGAGAGAGAGAGAGAGAGAGAGAGAGAGAGAGAGAGAGAGAGGAGGGCTTTGATGGAGACCCCAGGTTGTGTTGGCTTATATCAGAGCCCTCCATGGTCTCAGCTCTACACCGTGTATTGCCTCTACTCCTAGACCTCTGCTCCAGACCTCTGCTCCAGATGTCTGTTTCAGCTCTGTCCACACTGGTGTCTGCTTCAGGCCTATGTAATGGTAGTAGCAGGGTTATACGAGGTCACACATACTGTACTAACAGTCTGTAGAATAAACATTATGTTAATTCTTAGTGAAGAACATTCAAAGTTTAAAACAGTTATAGTGTAAAGAGGGAAAACGTAAGGGTGGTCAATCCAAGCTCTCGTTCAGTCAGTCAGTCAGTCAGTCTTCCCACCAGTTTTCAGTGTTCTGTTCTGTAGGGAAATGTATTTCTATAAATAGTTCCCACCCAGAGCTGGGACGTGTTCTCCTCAAGGCCAACATGGCTTCTTCTGGCTCCTTCTTCAGTGACCAACCACAGAGTGAGAACCAAAGTTGGCCAGGACAGAACAGAACAGAACACAGACAGAGGATGCGTCCCAAATGGCAATGTATTTTCTGTTTATAGTGCACTACACTATGAAGGGAATAGGGTGCAATTTGGGAAGCAGACAGAGCATCCAAACCCTTCAGGCACATTAGACTGGAAGTGTAGAGCAGAAATGTACCATCTCCTCTTCACTCTCCCATGACTCTCCAGCCAGAGAGAGAGATTGTGCGACAGTGTTGGCTGGAAAGAAGGCTCCATACAGCAGGAATCTGATGGGTAAACTGAACCCAAACCGCACGGTGCCCCAGTTATCTTTGGATCCTCCTTTAGCTTGTTTAACTGAACGCCCAGCCAAAAGTGAATCTCTCCCCAAACTCTTTCTCTCCCTGTTCTCCCTCTCTCTCTTTCCCTCTCTTCGTCTCCCTCTGGCCTGTCACCTCACTCCGCACTCTCTCTCTCAACTTGTCCCTTTTCTCCTCTCCCACTCGCTTTCCACCTCCCTCTTTCCCTCTCTCCAACCCCAGTCCTCCCTATCTCCACCTCACTTCATAAGACATCTCCCACCAGGCTCTACTCTACTTTTCTCGCATACTGAGTGGAGACAGAACTCTGCTGGCTCCCGACCATCATCTAACAACTCTCCAGCCTTTGAGCTTCTAATCCAATAAAAAGGGAACGTTTGCACAACACAGCAGCACCACAGTGGGCAGAGCAGAGACCCTGCGGGAGAGGAGAGAATCCTGAACAATACAAAACAGACTCAGAGGATCACAGTACCAGGTAATGTCCCAAATGGTACCCTATCCCCTATATAGTGCACTACTTTTGAAGTAGTTCACTATGTAGGGAATAGGGTACCATTTGGGATGCAGCCAGAGTATGATCACAGCAGAGGTCACTGTAGAGAGGTCAGGAGATGGTGATATCAGATACCTGTTAATTTTACATGGGAAAGAGTGGGAACTCTTCTAGCCTGGTTACCAGGTCTGTATGTAGTTCTCTTCTAGCCTTGTTACCCTGAGCCTTACTCCATTAGCTGGAGGAGAGTGTAACTGTACTCTATGATGGAAACCATGGATTCCAGATGGAAATTTATAACACAACACACATACATCCCTGCCAAGACTTGAACTGAGCTGCACTGTTGGTTAACGTAAGTACAGAATGTGTTCACCGCTGTGACTGTGGTTGTGTCCCAAATGGCACCCTATTCCCTATATAATGGACTACGTTTGACCAGAGCCCTATGGGGGAATAAGGAATAGGGTGCCATTTGGGACGTGCACTGTATAAAGGGAAGGAACGGTCTGGCTGTGATTATAATTATACCAACACAACACCAGATACCAGATTGACATTACGACATGGCAGGCGGATGGTGAGCGGACATCAATCTTCATCACATGGTTTTTATTAGTCTAAGGACATTGTGAGTGATTTACACCTTCCCCTCATCTCTCTCTCTCTCTCTCTCTCTCTCTCTCTCTCTCTCTCTCTCTCTCTCTCTCTTTCACCCCCTCTCTCTCTCTCTCTTTCACCCTCTCACTCTCCCTCCATCTCTATTTCTCTATCTCTCTCACTATGTATGATTTACCGCAACTCTTTTCATCAGGACTTTATGAATACTTTTTTATGAACTCCAGATACTTTATTTTATTGGGTTAATCCTCCTCATCACTCTGGGTTGTCTGTCTGTCTGTGGTTTGACTAATTATTCTGTCTGCGTGGGACCCTATTCCAGTATTCCCTATAGTGCACTACTGTGCCATTTAGGACAAAGACATTCTGTCTCCATCGGAATGAGGCTTCATTATAAACCAAACCTGTCCAGCTGAGTGGAGATGCGATATACTGTCATCTTCTTGGCTGCATCTGAAATGGCATCCTATTTTCTATATAGTGCACTACTTTTAACCAGGGCTCATAGGGCACTTTGTAGGGAATGGGGTGCCATTTGGGACACACATCTACTGGACAGGCAGACCTAGTCCTCAGCCTCAGCTCCAGGCCTCCAGCTCCATGTCACTGATATGCTGTTATTAACCTAGAATGAGAGAAGAATAGAGATTCCAGGTCCCTGTAGAGTTGAGATCATTCTGATTGCTCTCCTCAGGCATAGCATTGTGAACGTTTAAAAATTCATCTGCATTTGGAGCTAAATATATGCTTACGTTTAGAGGGTGAAGTTTAGAGCAGGGTTATTATAGTCAAACATAGGATATCCACTGGATATGTTTGTCAATGTGTGTTTCCCTGAAATCAAGCGTGGAGAGATTGTAGATAACAGTTGGATCAGTACATCTATCTCTATCATGTATAACAGGCATCAGGCTGGTGAGAGCATGCTGAACTGGAGGTGAACCTGTCCACATATGCCTCCTATTCCTCCTGATATCTGTCTTCACAACATACTACAGCCTCAAAGCTCTCAATCCCTGGACTTTACTGTTCTCTCACTCTCTCTCTCTCACTCTCTCTCTCTCTCTCTCTCTCTCTCTCTCTCTCTCTCTCTCTCTCTCTCTCTCTCTCTCTCTCTCTCTCTCTCTCTCTCTCTCTCTCTCTCACTCTCTCTCAATGCATGCTGGGAGTGTTTTGTAGTTGAGAGGCCGTGTGGAGGGCTCTGTCCTTACTTATTTTCTTGATTCTTTCCTTGGTCTTTTCTTTCAAATTTTCTTTGCTATGGTGGAGGGTTAACGCACTGTTAGTTTAGCGGTACCCACTGTTTTCGTTCAAAGTTAGGGAGGAAGAGGATGGAGCTTTAGTTTCCTGGGGTTTGAACGGTGTGGTGTGCACGATGGCTTCGCAGCCTAGCGCGGAGGAGACACTGTCGTTACGGTGTGGATTCAGGTGTGTTCCTGAGAATGGAGTAAAGGTGGAGGAGGTTCTGCTCGAGGTCGGCGAACAGGTAGGAGCTGAATTTATACATTCTGCATCCAGAATGACCAAAGCTGTGGTTGGGTTCATGAAAATAGTAAATTTAGTGGGCAGGCTGATTGCTAGTGGAATATTTGTAAGGGATGTGTTGGTGCTGATTTCTCCTTCGACAAAGATTGTAGTTGGAATCTGCCTCCGTTTATTACGGATGATCAAATCCGGAAAGAGCTAAATCGTTTTGGTAAATTTGCTAGCGGTTTTTGTGTACTATCGGCAGGTTTTCAGGCAGATGCCGATAAGGATGTTGTTTCGTTCTGGAGCAAGTGTTCATGTTTCTGAACAACAATGAGCAACAGTTAAATGTGCATTTTAAAGTGAGGCATGGGGAGGGGCTCTACGCAGGGTTTGCCAGCACAGTGTTTTGAGTGTGGGGATTTGGGGCATAAGAGCTTTTGCATGCCCACATAAAGGCCGTAGACAAGTTGATGTACAAGCGCCAGTGGGGGAAATCGAGGTCAACGTGCAGGGGGCCATGAGACGCAGGCAGAAGAGACTGGGTCTAGTCATGCTATAGATGGTGGTGTAGATGAGGCTGGGTCTAGTCATGCTATAGATGGCGGTGTAGCTGAGGCTGGGTCTAGTCATGCTATGGATGGTGGTGTAGATGAGGCTGGGCTAGTCATGCTATAGATGGTGGTGTAGATGAGGCTGGGTCTAGTCATGCTATAGATGGTGGTGTAGATGAGGCTGGGTCTAGTCATGCTATAGATGGTGGTGTAGCTGAGGCTGGGTCTAGTCATGCTATGGATGGTGGTGTAGATGAGGCTGGGCTAGTCATGCTATAGATGGTGGTGTAGATGAGGCTGGGTCTAGTCATGGTATAGATGGTGGTGTAGATGAGGCTGGGTCTAGTCATGCTATAGATGGTGGTGTAGATGAGGCTGGGTCTAGTCATGCTATAGATGGTGGTGTAGATGAGGCTGGGTCTAGTCATGCTATAGATGGTGGTGTAGCTGAGACTGGGTCTAGTCATGTCATGGATGGTGGTGTAGATGAGGCTGGGCTAGTCAGTTTATGCTAGTGGATGAGGAGAGTATAATGGGGAAGGGTAAGCGACTAGGGGTGTGGACGTGGGTGTCATGCGGAAGAGAAGAAAGGAGGTAGGAGGGGAGAGGCTGGTGGGGTCAAAGGCACCAAGGAACCTTTGCCTGGTGCTGGGGGGAGGCCCTGACTAGAGAGAAAGGGCAGTGGGTCAGGATGGGAGATGGAGATGAGGAGGAAGGTGAGTCTGAGGAAGAGGACGATGAGGTTTTCTTTTCAGACTCCTCCTCAGTGGGTCCAGAGCTGACAGTCAGTCGGCAGAGGGGTCAAAGTACACAGTGAGGGAACTGCCAAGGTTCCTGAATGAGACTAAAGGGAATAATAAGGTTAATCTTGAAGCTTTTTTTTCGATCCGGGAAAGTTTGTAAGATCAGTACAACATGCTATGAAAAATGAGGGGCATGGTGTCCTCTCACCCAGGAAACATTTTAGGTTGAGGAAGTGGGTCACAACCATGCGTAAGGGTCTACCTTCAGACGCTGTTTAAATGAATCGTTTTTTTTCTGGCACTGGGGCTTTTTGAGCTTTGCTATTGGTCTCTTTCTTTGCTGGCGTTTCTCCCACTTCTTTTGGAGACTCTTCGGGTAGGTTGGCTTAGTATAAATGGCGCCAGAGATGCGGGAAAGAGGAGTATGTTGGGTGAATATGTAAAACAAAAAAAAGTACAGGTATTGTTTCTGCATGAGACGCATAGTGATGTGGTGAATGAAGTCGATTGGGGGCTCTGGTGAAAAGGGGCAAGCAGAAAATAATAACAAGGGTTTTGTCCTTATAAATGTGTATGCGCCTAACACAGGGAGGGAGAGGGGGCTTCTGTTTGGGTGTCTTAGACAGGAACTCTCACAGGTAGCGTCTGAGGAGATGCTGGTGGTCGGCGGGGACTGGAACTGTACAATGGATTTTACAAAAGACAGAAATGGGGAGGAGCCTCATTCAGGCTCAGTGGGGGTGATAAGGGACATCATTAATCAGTTTGACCTAGTGGATGTTTGGAGAACTAGACATCCCAACACAAGACAGTATACATGGGGCTAGGGTGAGTGCAGCCCTACTCGATCGGTTTTACTTGTCCAGGAATCCTGGTGGGTTTTCCGGATCACCACATAACCATGGCTCGGCGGTCTATTTCACCAGGGCCTCGGCAGGCATCCTATTGGAAGTTTAACCTTTTCTCTCGTACCAACAAACGGGTGTGATCATTGCAGCGTACGCTCAAACCGGTGTGATTAGAACGCTTATTTAGAATGTCCAGTTTTGATTGATGCAACAGTCAGCATTTGAGCTAGCCACACTGTTTTTTCACAGAAACATTTTGCACAAACACAGTCCTTACAAAGTTATGTCCTGAATGTTCAGACATTCACAGAAGTAGCAATAGCATACACAATCATCCAAACCGGAAAATGTAGGCTACATTAGTCCTAGCGCTAACTGAGGAAAGATTGACGTAACACAACCGGTCATATTTAGATAATTCTCATATGTCAGAAACCACAATATGAATTAGCTAATAGCAATTACTATTTATAATTCATCACATCACGGATGAGCTCACCATTGATCGAAATAATTGAGTAAAACACTTTCTAGAAATCGAAAGTAATCCGACGATGGGTAGTTTGTGCGCGCTGCCATGTTTTTGTTGTTGCGTCAACCAAAGATAATAAGAGGAAACAAGATGAGTTTGGTCTGTTTGCGGTATGCATGTTGAAGGGGGTGTGTCATCTACGATCATTCACTTCACTTCATTCACTTCCGGAAGTTTACCCTTCACCTCAATATAGCATCTTTGGTCTGACAGACGTTTACGTGACACCCAGAATACATTGTATAATGTCAACAAACATGGCGCCACACATAGCTGGCAAATAGCTTAGCATTAGCTCATTATAATCAGTAGAACCTTCAAAAAAGTATTTTACACACATCATAGGTGTCCATTACAATCTATGCAATAATCGGAATGCATTATTTGTCACTAGTACTTGAAAACATGTGAATAAAACTGTAAATATATTATGCTCCATACATACAAACATACATACATACATACTGTATGCTACAGTAGAAACGACAACACGATATACGGAGAATAAGGCACTTACTTTGATAGGAACGCACACATGTCCAAAGTTATTATTTGTGAGGAAAACAACAAGGAAGGCAATGCGAGCGCCAGCCAGAAGATTTTCCAATTCGTGCAGGACTGCGCAAATGTCTGCATACTTGATCTGCGGAAACATTGGTGAAGTGCTTGGGCTTTCCTCGAAGAGAGAAGTTTGTCCGGCTCAGTAAAGCCTCAAACACACTGAAACACACTGAAATGGGCTACTTCTATGTGAATTAATGAGGAGGCGGAACACACCTCAATTCAAACAGAGGCTAGGAGAGTATTGGGGGAACTCGAGCGTAGTATCAGTGAGGTGGAGGTAGAGCTGGTGGGGCAAGGCAATGTAGGCCTCCAGGCTAACTTAGCTGAATTATGTAGGGACCTGGGCAGTTTTCTCCAGGTTAAAGCAAAGGGAGCACTTGTAAGAGCTAGGTTCTCCATGCTCAAGGAGATGGATGCTCCCAGCTCCTTCTTCTTTGGTTTGGAAAGACAGAGTGGTGAAGCCAAGGGTATGCATTGTCTATGGCTGTCGGATGGGCGGGTGACCTCTGTGGTGGGGGAGATACGAGAGTGGACTGTGGAGTTTTATACTGAGTTGTATAGGGCAGAACTGTGTGATCCTATGTGTGCTCAGGTTATGTTTGCGGAACTCCCTAAGCTCTCTCTGGCACAGAGGGATGAAATGGACTGTTACGAATCCCGTGGACATTCTCCTGTTGTCCCATGAACTGTCAGAGGCCGTAACCCAGATGTCCCCCGGTGCACGGTGATGGACTCCCTGTGGAGTTTTATAAAAAATTCTGGGGAATAATTGGACTGGACTTCCTTTGCGTGTTGCGTCAGTGCGTCGGGGTAGGAGAGTTGCCGATGAGCTGTCGTCGGGCAGCTCTGACTCTCCTGCCCAAGAAATGGGACTGGCATTGCTCTGTGCGGACTACAATATATTTACCAAGGTCCTCGCTAACAGACTGAAGTCCCATCTGGACTCTATAGTGCACAAGGACCAGACATATTGTGTACTGGGACGCTGAATCACGGACAACCTATTCTTAATCAGGGACTTGTTGGACTTGTCGAGAGTTTCTAATGTGATCTTTGGACTGGTCTCTTTAGACCAAGAGAAGGCTTTTGATAGAGTGGACCATGAGTATGTGTTTAATGTGATGTCTGTGTTTGGGTTTGGGGAAAGGTTTTAGGCCTGTGTGAAGATGTTGTATGCTGGGGTGTCATGTATGGTCAAGGTGGGAGGGGGGCTCAGTAGGCCAGTCTAGGTGAGGCGGGGCATTAGAAAAGGATGCCCTCTTGGGACGGTTATATACACTAGCCATTGAGCCTTTTATGGGCGTGCTATGCAGGAGACTGCAGGGAGTGTGCTGGACAGGCATGGGTGTGTTGACAGGCATAGCAGTGTCGGCGTATGCAGATTATGTTTCTGTGATGGTCAGGGATGGGCAGGATATGCAGGCACTAGAGACTAGTCTGAAGGTGTACGAGGGAGCTTCGACAGCTAAGGTGAACTGGGGCAAGAGCGAAGCTCTGTTATGCGGGGCATGGAGGGATAGGGCTCTGCTTCCAGGTGGTTTGCAGTGGGGTTGTGAAGGGCTTAACATTTTGGGGGTGTACTTGGTCTCGGAGAGGTGGGTCAGGAAGAATTGGCAGTGGTGGTGTCAAGACTGGCCAGGTGGAGGTGGATCCTGTCCCAAGTGTCATAAAGAGGGAGGGTGCTGATAATCAACAACCTGGCTGCATCCTGCCTGTGGCATAAACTTTGCCTGTCCTCAACCCCCCCCGCCAGTCTGCTCGCAGACCTGCAACACAAGCTGGTGGATTTCTTCTGGTTGGGCCATCACTGGCTGAGGCAGTGTTGTATATGTCCGTCCACGAAGGAGGACAGGGCCTGGTGGAACTGGAGAGCAGGGTGGCTAAAGGCGGCGCAGAGAATGCTGTACCATACTGTTGTCGGCTGGAGGGAACCAGCATGCGTGCTGCTGAGGAGAGCTGGCGGATTAGGGTTGGACCGGCAGCTGTTCCTCATGAGGCTGGAGAGGCTGAGTACAGCAGGTCTCTCTGATTTTTACACTGCGGTGCTGAGGTCCTGGCAGATGCTAAGGCCCAAATGAGAAGGGGGTGTGGAGCCTGGCTGTGGGTGTGGGAGGGGCCTATCTTCCACAACCCAGCCATCCTTTTGAGATCCGTTCAGTCGGCCACCCTGCAGAGGCGACTGATGGCAATGGGTTTACTAAGGCTGGGTGACCTGCGGCTGCTGGGGGAGGAGTGGAAAACCCCGGAAGTCCTGGCACAACAAACAGGACTAACATCTCTTAGGCTGCTGGAGAGAATCCTGGGGGAGGTCCAGAAGGCACTGTCTGAGCCGGTAAGGGGGGTGTTTGAGCGGCCAAAGGGGGAGGGGCCACCAATGTTTCCGCCACTGCAGGTGACGGCAGAGACTGGGGACTGCCAAGGGGTCTGGAGGACTTGTTACATTTTAACACTCCGAGCCTGGGGGGTTTGAGGGGGTGGAAGGTAAAGCCCTCTACAACCTCTGCATTAAGGTGAGGAACATTAGGAGCCTAACAGGCGTGAAGGCATATCAGTGGGGTCTGGAGGACTTGTTAGATTTGAACACTCCGAGCTTGGGGGGTTTGAGGGGGTGCGAGTTAAAGCCCTCTACAACCTCTGCATTAAGGTGAGGAACATTAGGAGCCTAACATGTGGGGCGGAGAGTATGGTGGGTTTTAGATGGAGGGGGCTCTACAAACTCCCAGTACCAAAGAGGTCAGGGGACCTCCAGTGGAAGGTTCTACATGGAGCCCTGGCCAAATGTGTGTTGTTGAATATTCTGTTTGCTCAGGCAAAACTGGCTATTTGGCTAACAAGGAGGAACAGGGTCAAAGGTGGAAGGATAACAGACCCTTTACTATTATTTAATGGGATGATCTCTGCACGCCTTAGGGTGGAATTTGAGTTCTATAAAATTATGGTGAGGTTTTAATGAAATGAGGATGTATCATTAAAGAAAGACAAAAAGTCAAAAGTCTCTCTCTCTCTTTCTCTCTCTCTCTCTCTCTCTCTCTCTAGCCTTGACCAGATTAGTATTCAGATGTTGTATCCAATCACCACTGAGGCAGCGCTGTGGTGTGTGTGTGCGTGCGTGTGAGCTGTGGTTGGTGCCGTGTGCTTCTTGTCTTTTGGCAGTCATGTAGAATGCTAATTCATTAGTTCATCATTCACAACGGGCCTGCGCTCTCTCTGTCTGTCTCTCTCTCTCTCTCTCTCTCTCTCTCTCTCTCTCTCTGTCTGTCTGTCTGTCTGTCTGTCTGTCTGTCTGTCTGTCTGTCTGTCTGTCTGTCTGTCTGTCTGTCTCTCTCTCTCTCTCTCTCTCTCTCTCTCTCTCTCTCTCTCTCTCTCTCTCTCTATATATATATATATATATATATATATATATATATACAGTGGGGAGAACAAGTATTTGATACACTGCCGATTTTGCAGGTTTTCCTACTTACAAAGCATGTAGAGGTCTGCAATTTTGATCATAGGTACACTTCAACTGTGGGAGACGGAATCAAAAATCCAGAAAATCACATTGTATGATTTTTAAGTAATTAATTTGCATTTTATTGCATGACATAAGTATTTGATCACCTACCAACCAGTAAGAATTCCGGCTCTCACAGACCTGTTAATTTTTCTTTAAGAAGCCCTCCTGTTCTCCACTCATTACATGTATTAACTGCACCTGTTTGAACTCGTTACCTGTATAAAAGACACCTGTCCACACACTCATACAAACAGACTCCAACCTCTCCACAATGGCCAAGACCAGAGAGCTGTGTAAGGACATCAGGGATAAAATTGTAGACCTGCACAAGGCTGGGATGGGCTACAGGACAATAGGCAAGCAGCTTGGTGAGAAGGCAACAACTGTTGGCGCAATTATTAGAAAATGGAAGAAGTTCAAGATGACAGTCAATCACCCTCGGTCTGGGGCTCCATGCAAGATCTCACCTCGTGGGCCATCAATGATCATGAGGAAGGTGAGGGATCAGCCCAGAACTACACGGCAGGACCTGGTCAATGACCTGAAGAGAGCTGGGACCACAGTCTCAATGAAAACCATTAGTAACACACTACGCCGTCATGGATTAAAATCCTGCAGCGCACGCAAGGTCCCCCTGCTCAAGCCAGCTCATGTCCAGGCCCGTCGGAAGTTTGCCAATGACCATCTGGATGATCCAGAGGAGGAATGGGAGAAGGTCATGTGGTCTGATGAGACAAAAATATAGCTTTTTGGTCTAAACTCCACTCGCCGTGTTTGGAGGAAGAAGAAGGATGAGTACAACCCCAAGAACACCATCCCAACCGTGAAGCATGGAGGTGGGAACATCATTCTTTGGGGATGCTTTTCTGCAAAGGGGACAGGACGACTGCACCGTATTGAGGGGAGGATGGATGGGGCCATGTATCGCGAAATCTTGGCCAACAACCTCCTTCCCTCAGTAAGAGCATTGAAAATGGGTCGTGGCTGGGTCTTCCAGCATGACAACGACCCGAAACACACAGCCAGGGCAACTAAGAAGTGGCTCCGTAAGAAGCATCTCAAGGTCCTGGAGTGGCCTAGCCAGTCTCCAGACCTGAACCCAATAGAAAATCTTTGGAAGGAGCTGAAAGTCCGTATTGCCCAGCGACAGCTCCGAAACCTGAAGGATCTGGAGAAGGTCTGTATGGAGGAGTGGGCCAAAATCCCTGCTGCAGTGTGTGCAAACCTGGTCAAGACCTACAGGAAACGTATGATCTCTGTAATTGCAAACAAAGATTTCTGTACCAAATATTAAGTTCTGCTTTTCTGATGTATTAAATACTTATGTCATGCAATAAAATGCAAATTAATTACTTAAAAATCATACAATGTGATTTTCTGGAGAAAAAAAATTGATTCCGTCTCTCACAGTTGAAGTGTACCTATGATAAAAATTACAGACCTCTACATGCTTTGTAAGAGGAAAACCTGCAAAATCGGCAGTGTATCAAATACTTGTTCTCCCCACTGTATATATCCCCGGTCACCCTATCCATCTCTCTACTTGAAGAGACATTCTTCTCCTTGCTCTGCTTTGCATGTGTTTTCTTGGGGCCATAGGTTTTTCTCATCCAGGCTCTGCAGCCACAGGCTAACACTTCTCGCTTCACAGTTTGGGTTAGGAGCCCTTCACGGATTCTGTGTCTGACACACTTTTTAAGGCTATCCTACAGGAGAGTATGTTTTCCCTCCAGCTTCAGTATTGCTGCTGTACTGTCATTGTGACCGACCGGCTCGATTCGGT